>NW_027524564.1:0-30704 GCF_052094955.1 Ictidomys tridecemlineatus
CCAACCTCTGCTCTCTGTAATATCTTTCTGCACTCCAGTTTCCAGACTCTGCTTTTTGTAACATTATTTCTCCACCCCAGTCTCCAACCTCTGTGCTCTGAAACAGTACTTCTGCTCCCCAGACTCCAAGATCTGCTCTCTGTAATAGTCCTTCTGTACTGCAGTCATTAACCGGTGCTATTTGTAAGGGTCCTTCTACACCCCAGTCTCCAAACTCTGCTTTCTGTATCAGTCTGTCTTAACCCCAGTCTCTAACCTCTGTTCTCTGTATCTAACCATGTGCACCTCAGTCTCCAACCTATGCTCTATGTAAGAGTCCTTCTGCAGCCCAGTCTCCAACCTCTGCTCTCGGTAACAGTCCTATACCACAGTCTCCAACCTCTGCTCTCTGTAACAGTCTTTCTGCACCCAAATTTCCAAACTCTGCTTCCTGTATTAGTCCTTATGCACCTGAGTCTCCAAACTCTCTTATGTGTAACAGTCTTTTTAAACCTCAGTTTCCAACGTCTGCTCTTTGTAACCGTCCTTCTTGACTTCAGTCTAAAACCTCTGCTTTCTGCACGATCCTTTTGCACCCCAGTCTCAAACCACTACTCTCTGTAACAGTCCACCTGCACCTCAGTCTCCAACCTCTGCTCTCTGTAAGATCCTTCAACAACCCAGTCTCCAAACTCTGCTCTCTATAACAGTCCTTCTGCACCCAGTCTCCAAACTCTCCTCTCTGCAACAGTCCTTCGGCACCCTAGTCTCGAACACCTGCTCTCTGCAATAGTCCTACTGAACATCAATCTGAAACTTTTCTCCCTTAAACCACCCTTCTGCACGCCAGTATCCTAATTCTTCTCTCTGTAACAGTCATTCTGCACCTCATTCTCCCAACTCTGCTCTCTGTAAGATCCTTCTACAACCCAGTTTTTAAACTCTGCACTGTGTAACAGTCCTTCTGCACAACAGTCTCCAAACTCTGCTCTCTATAACAGGACTTCTGAAATCCAGTATTCAACCTCTGCTCTCTGTAACAGTCCTTCTGTACTGCAGTATCCAAACTCTTCTCTCTGTAATGGTCCTTCTGCACCCCACTCTCCAACCTCTGCTTTCTCTATCAGTCCTTCTGCACTCAAGTTTCCAACCTCTGCTCTCTGTAACAGTCCTTCTGCACCTCAGTCTCCAACGTCTGCTTTCTGCAACAGTCCTTTGGCACCCCAATCTCCAACCTCTGGACTCTGCAAAAGTCCTTCTACACCCAAGTCTTTAACCTGTACACTCTGCAACAGTTCTTCTGCACCTCAGTCTCCAACCTTTTCTCTTCTCAAAGGTCTTTCTGCACCTCAGTCTTCAACATCTGATCTCTGTAACAGTTTTTCTGCACCCCAGTCTCCAAAATCTGCTCTCTGTAACAGTCCTTCGGCACCCCAGTCTCCACCCTCCGCTCTCTGCAACGAGTTTTACACCCAAGTCTTCAAACTCTGCTCTCTACAACAGTTCTTCTGCACCCCAGTCTCCAACTTCTGCTCTCTGCAACAGTTTTTCTAAACCTCATTCTGAAAACTCAGCTCTCTGCAACGATCTTTGTGGACCAAAGTCTACAACCTCTGCTCTCTCTGACAGTCCTTCAGCACCTCAGTCACCAACCTCTGCTCTCTGTAAGATCCTTATACCACCCAGTCTCCAAACGCTTCTTTATGTTACAGGCCTTCTGCTCCCCAGTCTCCAACCTCTTCTCTCTGCAACAATTTTTCTGCACCCCATTCTCCAACCTCATCTCTCTGCAACAGTCCAATTGCACCCCAGTCTCCAACCTCTGCTCTCTGCAACAGTACATCTATACCACAGTCTCCAAACTCTACTCTCTGCAACAATCCTTCTGCACCCCAGTCTCCAAACTTTCCTTTCTGTAAGATTTTTCTACACCCCAGTTTTCAAACTCTGCTCTCTGTAACATTCCTTCTGCACCCCACTCTCAAACGTCAGCACTCTGCAATGGTCCCTCTGCACCCCAGTCTCCAACCTTGTTCTCTACAACAGTTCTTCTGTACCGCAGTCTTCAACCTCTGTTCTCTGTAAGGGTCCTTCTTCACCCCAGTCTCCAACCTCTGCTTTCTGTATCAGTCCTTCTGCACCACCTCTCCAAACTCTGCTCTCTGTAACAGTCCTTCTGCACCTCACTCTTCAAACTCTGCTCTCTGCAACAGTCCTTCTGCACACAAGTCTTAAACATCTGCTCTCTGCAACAGTCATTCTGAACCCCAGTCTCCAACATCTGCTCTCTGCAACAGTCCTTCTCCACCCCAGTCTCCATCATCTGCTCTCTGTAACAGTCCTTCTGTACTGCAGTCTCCAATACCTGCTCTCTGCAACCATCCTTCTGCACCTCAGTCTCATACCTCTGCTCTCTGTATGATCCTTTTAAACCCAGTCTAAAAAACTCTGCTCTCTGTAAAAGTTCTTCTGCACCCCAGTCTCAGAACTCTGCTCTCTGTAACATGCCTTCTGCACCCCAGTCTCCAACCTCTGCTCTCTGTAGCAGTTCTTCTGCACCCCAGTCTCCAAGTTCTGCTCTCTGTAATGATCTTTCTGCACCCCAGTCTCCAAAATCTGCTCTCTGCAAAAGTCCTTCTTAACATAAGTCTGAAAATTTTGCTCTCTGCAACAATCCTTCTGAACCCCAGACTCCAACCTTTGCTCTCTGTAACAGTCCTTCTGCACCTCAGTCTCCAAACTCTGCTCTATGTAAGATCCTTCTGCAACACAGGCTCCAAAATTTGCTCCCTGTAACAGTCTTTCTGCACCGCAGTCTCCAACCTCTGCTCTCTGTAAAAGTCCTTCTGCACCTCAGTCTCAAACCTCTTCTCTCTGCACGATCCCTCTGCACCACAGTCTCCAACCACTGCTCTCTGTAACAGTCCTCCTTCACCTCAGTCTCCAAACTCTGCTCTCTGTAAGATCCTTCTGCCACCCAGTATCCTAACTCTGCTCTCTATTACAATCTTTCTGCACCCCAGTCGTCAAACTCTGCTCTCTTTAACAGGCCTTCTGCACCTTAGTCTCCAAACTCTGCTCTCTGTAACAGGCCTTCAGCACCCCAATCTCCAAACTCTTTTCTCTGCAACGATCATTCTACACCTCAGTCTCCAACATCTGCTCTCGATTTGATCCTTCTGCAACCCAGTCTAAAAACTCTGCCCTCTGTATCAGTCCTTCTGCACCCCAGTCTCCAAACTCTGCTCTCTGTAACAGGCCTTCTGCACCCCAGTCTCGAACCTTTGCTCTCTGTAACAGTCCTGCTGCACCTAGGTCTAAACTCTCTGCTCTCTGTAAGATTCTTCTGCAACTTTCTCGAAAAACTCTGCTCTCTGTAACAGTTATTCTGCACCATAGATTCCAACCTCTGCTGTCTTTAACAGGCCTATTGCACCCCAATCTCCAACCTCTACTGTCTGTAACAATCTTTTTGCACCTCAGTCTCCAACCTCTGCTCTCTGCAACGATCCTTCTGCACCCCTGTCTCCAACGTCTCCTCTCCTCAACAGTCCTTCTGCACCCCTGTCTCCAAACTCTGCTCTCTGTAAGATCCTTCTGCATCCCAGTTTTCAAACTCTGCTCTCTGTAACATTCCTTTTCCACCACAGTCTCCAACCTCTGGATTCTACACCAGTCCTTCTGTACCCTAGTCTCCAAACTCTGCTGCTTTTAAGTTCTTCTACACCCCATTATCTAATCTCTGCTCTCTGCAACAGTCCTTCTGAACCTCAGTCTCCAACCTCTGCTCTCTTTAACGGTCGTTCTGCGCCCCAGTCTCCGACCTCTGCTTTCTGTATCAGTAATTCCAACCTCTTCTCTCTGTAATAGTCCTTCTGCACCTCTTTCTCCAACCTCTACTCTCTGCAACCTTACTTCTGCATCCCATTCTCTAACCTCTGCTCTCTTCTACAGTTCCTCTGAACCACAGTCTAAAACATCTGCTCTCTGCAACAGTCCTTCTGTACCATAGTCTCCAAACTCTGCTCTCTGTAACGGTCCTTCTGCACCCCAGTCTCCAAACTCTGCTCTCTGTAACAGGCCTTCTGCACCTCAGTCTTCAAATTCTGCTCTCTGCAACAGTCTTTCTGCACCCAAGTCTCCAACCCCTCCTCTCTGCAACAGTCCTTCTACAACCCAGTCTTCAACCTCTGCTCTGTGTAACAGTCCTTCTGCACCCCAGTCTCCAACCTCTGCTCTCTGCAACAGTCCTTCTGCACGTCAGTCTCCAACATGTGCTCTCTGTAAGATCCTTCTGCAAACCAGTCTCCAATCTCTGCTCTCTGTAACATGCCTTCTGCACCCAATTCTCCAAAGTCTGTTCTCTATAACAATCTTTCTGCAACCCAGTATCAAACCTCTGCTCTCTACAACGATCCTTGTGCAGCCCAGTCTCCAACCTCAGCTCTCTGCAACAGTCCTTCTGAACCCCAGTCTCCAACATGTGCTCTCTGCAACAGTCCTTCGGCACCTCAGTCTTAAAATTCTGTTCTCTGCAATGATCCTTCTGCACCTCAGTCTCCAACCTTACTCTCTGTAACAGTCCTTCTGCACCTCAGTCTCCAATATCTGCTCTCTGTAAGATCCTTCTGCAAACCAGTTTCCAACTCTGCCATATGTAAAGTCATTCTGCAGCCATTCTCCAAACTCTGCTCTTCGTAAAAGGCCTTCTGCACCCCAGTCTTCAATCTCTGCTCTCTGTAACAGTCCTGCTGCAACTCGGTCTTCAATCTCTGCTCTCTGTAAGATCCTTCTGCAACCTTGTCTAACAACTCTTCTCTCTCTAACAGTTCTTCTGCACCCTCGTCTAGAACCTCTGCTCTCTGTAACAGGCCTTTTGCATCACAATCTCCAAACTTTATTCTTTGTAACAGTCTTTTTGCACCTCAGTCTTCAACATCTGCTCTCTGAAACGATCCTTCTACACCCCAGTCTCCAACATCTGCTCTCTGCAACAGACCTTCTGCACCCCAGTCTCCTATGTCTCTTCTCTTTAACACTCTTTCTGCACCCCAGTCTCTAACCTCTGTTCTCTGTAAGGTCCTTCTGCACCACAGTTTTCAAACTCTGCTTTCTGTAACATTCCTTCTCAAACCCAGCCTCCAACCTCTTCTTTCTTCAACGCTCCTGCTGCAACCCAGTCTCCAACTTCTGTTCTCTGCAACAGTCCTTCTACTCCCCAGTCTCAAAGCTCTGCTCTCTGTAACAGTCCTTCTGCACCGTAGTCTCCAACCTCTGCTCTCTGTAATGGTCTTTCTGCACCACAGTCTGAAATCTCTGCTTTCTGTATCAGTCCATCTACACCCCAGTCTCCAACCTCTGCTCTCTGTAACAGTCCTTCTGCACCTCAGTCTCCAAATTCTGCTCTCTGCAACAGTCTTACTGCACCCAAATCTCTAAAACCTGCTCCCTGCAACGGTCCTTCTTCACCCCAGTCTCCAACAACTGCTATCTGCTACAGTCCTTCTGCACCCCAGTCTCCAATCTCTGCTCTCTGTAAAAGTCCTTCTGCAGCTCTGACTCCACCTCTGCTCTCTGCAATGGTCCTTCTGCACCTCAGTATCCAACCTCTACTTTCTGTAACGGTCCTTCTGCACCTCAGTCTCCAACCTCTGCTCTCTGTAAGATCCTTCTGCAACCCAGTCTTCAATGTCTGCCCTCTGTAACAGTCGTTCTGCATCCCTTCACCAAACTATGCTCTCTATAACAGGCCTTCTTCACTGCAGTCTCCAAACTCTGTTCTCTGAAACAGTCTTTCTGCACCCCAGGATCCAACTTCTGTTCTCTGTAACAATCCTTCTGCACCTCAGTTCCCAAACTTTGACATCTGCAATGGTCCTACTTCACCCCAGTCTCTAACCTCTGCTCTCTGCAACGGTTTTTTTGGACCCCAGTCTCCAAACCCTGCTCTCTGCAAAAGTCCTTGTGCACCCCAGTCTCCAACATCTGCTCTCTGCAACAGTGCTTCTGCACCTCAGTCTGAAAACTCTCTGCAACGATTCTTGTTCGCCACAGTCTCCAAACTCTGCTTTCTGTAACAGTTTTTTTGTGACTCAGTCTCCAACCTCTCCTCTCTGGAACAGTCATTCTGCACCCCATTCTCCAAACTCTGCTCTCTGTAAGATCCTTCTGCACCCAAGTTTCCAAACTCTGCTCTCTGTAGCATTCCTTCTCTACCCAGTCTCGAACCTCTGCTCTTTGCAATGGACCTTCTGCACGCCAGTCTCCAACCTCTGTTCTCGGCAACGGCCCTTCTGCAACCCAGTTTCCAAATTCTGCTCTGCATATCATTTCTTCTGCACCTCCATCTCTAATTTCTGCTCTATGTAAGAACCTTCTGCAACCCAGTCACCAAACTCTGCTCTCTGAAACAGTCTTCCTGCACCGCAGTATCCAACCTCTGGTCTGTGCAACAGTTTGTCTGCACCTCAGTCTCCAAACTCTGCTATCTGAAAGATCCTTCTGCAGCCCAGTCTCCAAACTCTAACCTCTGTAACAGTCCTTCTTCACCCAAGTCTCCAACCTCTGCTCTCTGTAACAATCATTCTGCACCTGAGTCTCACACATTTGCTCTCTGCAACGGTTTTTCTGCACCCCATTCTCCAACGTCTATTGTCTCCAAGAGTCCGGCAGCACCTCAGTCTCCAAATTCTGCTCCCTGCAACAATTTTTCTGCACCCTAGTCTCAAACTTCTGCTTTCTGCAACAGTTATTCTGAATCCCAGTCTCCAACCTCTGCTGTCTGTAAGATCCTTCTCCACCCCAGTCTCCAAATTCTGATGTTTTTCACAGTTTTTTTTTCACCTCAGTCTACAACCTCTGCTCTCCGTAACAATCCATCTGCACCTCAGTCTCCAACATCTGCTCTCTGCAACGGTCCTTCTGCACCCCATTCTCCAAACTCTGTTGTCTGCAAGAGTCCTTCAGCACGTCATATCCAACCTTTACTCCCTGCAACAATTCTTCTGCACCCCAGTCTCCAACTTAGGCTCTCTGCAACATTTCTTCTGCAGGCCAGTCTCCAACTTCTACTCTCTGAAGAATTTCTTCTTCACCTCAGTCTCCAACCTCTGATCTCTGTAACAGTCCTTCTGTACCGCAGTATCTAACTTCTGCTCTCTGTAAGATCCTTCTGCACTCCAGTTTCCAAACTCTGCTCTCTGTAACATTTCTTCTTCACCCAAATCTCTAACCTCTGCTCTCTGGAACGGTCCTTCTGCACCCCAGTCTCCAAACTCTGCTTTCGGTATCAATCCTTCAGTACCACAGTCTCCAAACTCTGCTCTCTATTACAGTCCTTTTGCACCTCAGTCTTCAAACTCTGCTCTCTGCAAAAGTCTTTCTGCATCCCATTCTCCAACCTGTGCTCTTGCAACAGTTCGACTGTACCCTAGTCTCCAACCTCTGCTCTCTGTAACAGTCCTTCTATACTGCAGTCTCCAACCTCTGCTCTCCTTAAGGTTCATTCTGGACCCAAGTCTCCAAACTCTGCTTTCTGCACCCCAGTCTTCAACCTCTGCTCTTTGTAACAATCCTACTGCATCTCAGTCTCAAATATCTTCTCTCTGTAACAGTCCTTCTCTACCCCGGTCTCCAACTTCTACTCTGTACAACAGTTCGTCTGCACCCCAGTCTCCAACCTCTGCTCTCTGAAAGATCCTTCTACACCCCAGTCTCCAAACTCTGATCTTTGTCACAGTCCTTCTTCACCTCAGTCTCCAACCTCTGCTCTCTGTAACAATCCTTCTGCACCTCAGTCTCCAACATCTGCTCTCTGCAACGGTCCTTCTGCACCCCATTCTCCAAACTCTGTATTCTGCAAGAGTCCTTCAGCACGTCATATTCAACTTCTAATCCCTGCAACAATTCTTCTGCACCCCAGTCTCTAACTTCGGCTCTCTGCAACAGTTTTTCTGCACCCCACGCTCCAACATCTACTCTCTGAAGAAGTCCTTCTGCACCCCAATCTCCAAACTCTGCTCTTTGTAACAGTCCTTCTGCATCTCAGTCTCAAACATCTTCTCTCTGTAACAGTCCTTCTCTACCCCAGTCTCCAAATTTTGCTCTCTGAAACAGTTCTTCTACACCCCAGTCTTCAACATCTGCTCTGTGTAAAAGTCTTTCTGCAACCCAATGTCAAAACTCTACTCTCTGCAACAGTCCTTCTGCATCCCAGTCTCCAACATCTGCTCTCTGCAACCGTCCTTCTGCACTCAAGTCTCCAAAATCTGCTCTCTGCAATGATCCTTCTGCACACCAGTCTCCAAACTCTGCTCTCTGTAACAGCCCTTCTGCACCCAGTCTCCAACTTCTGCTCTCTGTAACAGGCCTTCTGCAACCCAGTCTCCAAACTCTGCTCTCTGTATCAGTCCTTCTGCACCCAAGTCTCCAACATCTGCTCTCTGCAACAGTCCTTCTACACACCAGTCTTCAACCTCTGCTCTTTGTAACAGTCCTTCAGCAAACCAGTCTCCAACCTCTTCTCTCTGTAACAATCCTTCTGTACCCCAGTCTCCCACCTCTGCTTTCTGTATCATGATTTTTCACCCCAGTCTCCAAAGTCTGCTATGTGTAACAGTCCTACTGCATCTCAGTCTCCAACCTCTGCTCTCTGCAACAGTCCTTCTAAACTCCAGAATCCAAACTCTGCTTTCTGCAATATTTTATCTGCACCCCAGTTTCCAAACTGTGCTCTCTGTAACTGTCCTTCTACACCCCAGTCTCCCACCTCTTCTCTCTGTTTTGATCCTTCTCCACTTTGCTCTCAGCAATGATTTTTCTACAACTGAGTCTCCAACTTTTGCTCTCTTCCTCGATCTTTCTGCACCCCACTCTCCATCCTCTGCTCTCTGTATGATTCTTTCTGAAAAGAAGTCTCCAAACTCTGCTTTCTGTAACAGTCTTTGGGCACCCCAGTCTCCAAACTCTGCTCTCTGTAAAAGTCCTTCTGCAACTTAGTCTCCATCCTCTGCTCTCTGCATCATTTCTTCTGCACCCCAGTCTCCAAACTCTTTTCTCTGCAACAGTCCTTCTGCACCTCTGTCTCCAAACTCTGCTCTCGGTAACAGTCCTTCTGTACAGCACTCTCCAAACTCTGCTCTATGTAACGGTCCTTTTGCACCCCAGCCTCCAACATCTGCTCTCTGCAACAGTTTTCTACACCCCAGTCTCAAACATCTGCTCTCTGCAACAGTCCTTCTACACGCAAGTCTCCAACCTCTACTCTCTGCAACGATCTTTCTGCACCCCAGTCTCCAACGTCTGCTCTCTGCAACAGTCCTTCTGCATCCCAGTCTGCAACTTCTGGTCTCTATAAGATCCTTCTGCACCCCAGTTTCCAAACTTTGTTCTCTGTGACATTCCTTCTGCACCCCAGTCTCCAAGCTCTACTCTCTGTAAGAGTCCTTCTGTACTGCAGTCTCCAAACTCTGCTCTCTGAAACAGTCCTTCTGCAACCCAGTCTCAAACCTCTGCTCTCTGCAACAGTCTTTCTGCACATCAGTCTTCAACTTCTGCTCTCTGTTACAGGCCTTCTTCACCCTTCTCCTTCTTTACAAAAAAAAAAAAACAGCTTTTTTCTGTAACAGTTCTTCTGCACCCCAATCTCTAAACTCTGCTCTCTGTAACACTCCTTCTGCTCCCCAGTCTCCATCGTCTGCTCTCTGTAAGAATCCTTCTGCACCCCAGTCTCCAACCTCTCCTCTTAGTAAAAGTCCTTCTGCACCTCAGTCTGCAACATCTGCTCTCTGTAACGATCCTTCATCACCTCATGCTCCAAACTCTGCTCTATGTAACAGGCCTTCTGCATCCCAGTCTCCAACCTCTGCTCTTTGGATCAGTCCTTCTGTACCCCAGTAACCTTCCACTGCACTCTGTAACAATCCTTTTGCACTTCAGTCTCCCAACTCTCCTCTCTGCAACGGTCCTACTGTACCCCAGTCTCCAAACTCTCCGCTCTGTAAAACTTCTTCTACACCCAAATCTCCAAACTCTACTCTCTGCAACAGTCCTTCTGCACACCAGTCTCCAACCTCTGCTCTGTGTAACAGTCCTTCTGTACTGCAGTTTCCAAACACTTCTCTCTGTAACGGTCCTTCTGCACCCCAGTCTCAAACCTCTGCTTTCTGTATCAGTCTTTCTGCAATCAAGTCTCCAACCTCTGTTCTCTGTAACAGTCCTTCTGCACCTCAGTGTCCAAATTCTGCTCTCTGCAACAGTCCTTCTGCACCCCAATCTCAAACCTCTGCTCTCTGCAACAGTCCTTCTACACCCAAGTCTCCAATATCTGCTAACTGCAACAGTATTTCTGCACATCAGTCTCCAAACTCTGCTCTCTGCAACGGTCTCTCTGCATCCCAGTTTCCAAACTCTTCTCTCTGTAAGATCCTCCTGCACCTCAGTTTCCAAACTCTTTTCTCTGTAACATTCCTTCTGCACCCCAGTCTCCAAACTCTGCTCTCTGCAATGGTCTCTCTGCACCCCAGTTTCCAACCTCTGTTCTCTACAACAGTTTTTATGTACTAGGGTTTTCAACCTGTATTTTCTGTAAGGGTCCTTCTTAACCCCAGTCTCCAACCTCTGCTTTCTGAATCAGTCCTTCTGCAACACATTTTCCAAACTCTGATCTCTGTAATAGTCTTTATGCACCTCACTCTGCAACCTCTGTTCTCTGCAACAGTCCTTCTGCACCCCAGTCTTCAACCTTGCTCTGTGCAACAGTCCTTCTGCACACCAGTCTCCAAAATCTGCTCTCTGCCAAAATTCCTCTCCACCCCAGTCTCCAACCTCTGCTGTCTGTAACAGTCCTTCTGCACCTCAGTCTGAATACTCTGCTCTCTGCGATGATCCTTCTGTACCCCAGTCTCCAAACTCTGTTCTATGTAACACTACTTCTGCTCTGTGCAACGGTCCTTCTGCACCCCAGGCTTTAAACTCTGTTCTCCACAACAGTTCTTCTGTACTACAGTCTTCAACCTCTGTTCTCTATAAGGGTCCTTCTTCACCCCAGTCTCCAACCTCTCCTTACTCTATCAGTCCTTCTGCACTACATTCTCCAAACTCTGTTCTGTGTTACAGTCCTTCTGCACCTCACTCTGCAACCTCTTCTCTCTTCAACAGTCCTTCTGCACCCCTGTCTTCAACCTTGCTCTCTGCAACACTCCTTCTGCACCCCAGTCTCCAACATCTGCTCTCTACAACAGTTTTCGTCCACCCCAGTCTCCAACCTCTGCTCTCTGCAACGGTCCTTCTGCACCTCATTCTCCAACCTCTGCTCTCTGCAACAGTCCTTCTGCACCACAGTCTCCAACATCTGTTCTCTGAAACAATCCTTCTTAACCTCAGTTCACAAACTCTGATCTCTGCAATGGTCCTTTTGCACCCCAGTCTCAAACCTCTGCTCTCTGTCAAAATCCTACTGCACCCCAGTCTCCAACCTCTGCTCTCTGCAACGATCCTTCTGCACCCAGTCTCCAACATCTGCTCTCTGAAACAGTCCTTCTTTACCTCAGTCTGAGAACACTTCTCTTTGCAACAATCGTTGTGCACCCCAGTACAAAACTCTGCTTTCTGTAACAGTAATTCTAAACCTCAGTCTCCAACCTCTTCTCTCTGTAACAGTTCTTCTGCACCCCCGTATCCAAACTCTGCTCTCTGTGAGATCCTTCTGCACCCCAGTTTCCAAACTCTGCTCTCTGTAACATTCCTTCTGGTCCCCAGTCTCCAAACTCTGCTCTCTGTAACAGTCCTTCTGCTCCCCAGTCTCCAACCTCTGCTCTCTTTAACAGTCCTTCTGTACTGCAGTCTCCAAACTCTACTCTCTGTAACAATGTTTCTGTACCACAATCTCCAAACTCTGCTCTCTGCAACGGTCCTTTTGCACCCCATTCTCCAACCTCTAGTGTCTGCCAGAGTCCTTCAGCACTGCAGTCTCAAATATCTGCTCTCTGCAAAAATCCTTCTGCACCACAGTCTCCAACTTCTGCTCTCTGAAACAGTCCTTCTCCACCCCAGTCTCCAACCTCTGCTCTCTGTAACAGTCCTTCTGTACTGCAATCTCCAACCTCTGCTCTCTATAATGGTTTTTCTGCACCCCAGTCTCCAACTTCTGCTTTCTGTATCAGTCCTTCTGCACCCCAGTCTTCAACCTCTGCTGTCTGTAACAGTCCTTCTGCACCTCAGTCTCCAACTTCTGCTCTCTGCAACAGTCCTTCTGCACCCCAGTCTCCAACCTCTGCTCTCAATAACAATCTTTCTGTACCTCAGTCTCCAACCTCTACTCTCTGTTACAGTCCTTCTGCATCTTAGTCTCCAACCTCTGCTCTCTGGAACAGTCCTTCTGCACCTCAGTCTACAAACTTTGCTCTCTGCAACAGTCCTTCTGCTCCCCAGTCTCCAACATCTGCTCTCTGCAACAGTCCTTCTGTACAAAATCTCCAACCTCTGCCTATTTAACAGTCCTACTGTAACGCAATCTCAAAACTCTGCTCTCTGCAACAGTCCTTCTGCAACCCAATCTCCAAACTGTGCTCTCCGCAACAGTCTTTCTACACCCCAGTGTCCAGGCTCTGCTCTGTGCAACAGTCCCTCTGCAACCCAGTCTCCAAACTCTGCTGTTTGTAACAATCCTTCTGCACCTCAGTCTTAAACATCTGCTCTCTTCAACGGTCCTTCTACACCACAGTCTCCAAAAACTACTCTCTGTAAATGTACTTCTGAACCCCTGCTCCAAACTCTGCTCTCCGTAATAGGCCTACTGCACCGCAGTCTCAAACCTCTGTTCTTTATAACTATCCTTCTGCACCCCAGTCCCCAAACTCTGCTTTTTGCAACCGTATTTAAGCACTTCAGTCTCCTAAATGTGCTCTCTGCAAAATACCTTCTGCACCTCAGTCTGAAAACACTGTTCTCTACAATGATCCTTCTGCACCCCAGATCCTTCTCCAACCTCTGCTCTTTTTAACAGTGCTGAAGCACATCGGTCTACAACTCTGCTCTCTGTAAGATCGTTGTGCAACTTTGTCTAAAAACTTTGCTCTCTGTAGGAGTTCTTCTGCACCCCAGTCTCCAACCTCTGCTCTTTGCAACAATCCTTCTGCACCTCAGTCTCGAAACTCTGCTCTCTGTAACAGTCCATCTGCACCCCAGTCTCAAACCTCTGCTGTCTGCAACTATCTTTCTGCACACCAGTTTCTAACGTCTGCTCTATCCAACAGTCCTTCGGCACCTCAGTCTCAAAACTCTGCTCTCTGCAATGATCCCTCTGTACCCCAGTATCCAACATCTGCTCTATGCAACAGTCCTTCTGCACCTCTATCTCCAACCTCTGCTCTCTGCAACAGTTTTTCTGCACCTCAGTCTGAAAACGCTGTTCTCTGCAATGATTCTTCTGCACCCCAGTCTCCAAACTCTGCTCTCTGTAATAGTCCTTTTGCACCTCAGTCTCGAACCTCTGCTCTCTGTAAGATCCTTCTGTAAACCTGTCTCCATACTCTGCTCTATGTAACATTCCTTCTGCACCCCAGTCTTCAACTTCTGCTCTCTGCAACAGTCCTTCTAAACACCAGTCTCCGAACTCTGCTTTTTTCAAAAGTCTTTCTGCACCACAGTCTCCAACTTCTGTTCTCTTTAACAATCCTCCTATAACTCAGTTGCCAAACTCTGATCTCTGCAATGGTCCTTCTGCACCACATTCTTCAACCTCTGCTCTCTGTAACAATCCCTCTGCACCCCAGTCTCAAAACACTGCTCTCTACAACAATCGTTTGAACCCCAGTTTCAAACCTCTGCTCTCTGTAAAAGTACTTCTGATCCCCAGTCTACAACATCTGCTCTCTGCAACAGTCTTTCTGCACCTCAGTTTGACAACTCTGCTCTCTGCAACGATCCTTGATCACCCCTGTCTCCAAATTATGCTTTCTGTAACAGTCTTTGTGCACCTCAGTCTCAAACCTCTGCTCTCTGCAACAGTCCTTCTGCACCTCAGTGTGAAAATTCTGTGCTCTGAAACGATCCTTTTGCACCCCAGTCTCCAAACTCTGCTCTTTGCAACAGTCCTTCTGCACCCAAGTCTCCAACAACTGCTCTCTGCAACAGTCCTTCTGCAACTCAGTCTCAAAATTCTGTTCTCTACAATGATCCTTCTGCACCTCAGTCTTCAAACTCTGCTCTCTGTAACAGTCCTTCTGCAACTCAGTCTTCAACAATTGCTCTCCGCAACAGTCCTTCTGCACCCCAGTCTTCAAACTCTGCTCTCTAGAAGAGTCCTTCTATAGAGTCTCAATAATCTACACTCTGCAACTATCCTTCTGCACCCCAGTCTCCAAAATTTCCTCTCTGTAAGATGCTTCTGGTCCCCAGTCTCCAAACTCTGCTCTCAGAATCAGTCCTTCTGCACCCCAATCTCCAAACACTGCTCTCTGTAACAGTTTATCTACACCTCAGTCTTCAACAACTGCTCTCTGCAAAAGTCATTCTGCACCCCAGTTTCAAACCTCTACTCTCTGTAACAGTCCTTTTGTTCCACATTCTCCAAACTCTGCTTTCTGCAACTGTCCTTCTGTACCTCAGTCTCCAAACTCTGCTCTCTGCAAAAGTCCTTCTGGACCCCAGTCTCCCACCTCTGCTCACTGCAACATTTCTTCTTCACCCCAGTCTCAACCACTGCTCTCTGGAACTATCCTTCTGCACCCAAGTCTCCAACATCTGCTGTCTGCAATAGTCCTTCCGCACCTCAGTCTGAATACTCTGCTCTCTGCGATGATCCTTCTGTACCCCAGTCTCCAAACTCTGTTCTATGTAACACTACTTCTGCACGTCAGTCTCCAACCTCTGTTCTCTGTAAGATCCTTCTACTACCCAGTCTCCAAACACTGCTCCCTGTAACAGTCCTTATGCCCCCCAGTCTCCAACGTTTTCTCACTTTAACAGGCCTTCTGCACCCAAATATCCAACCTCTGCTCTGTGCAACGGTCCTTCTGCACCCCAGGCTTTAAACTCTGTTCTCCACAACAGTTCTTCTGTACTACAGTCTTCAACCTCTGTTCTCTGTAAGGGTCCTTCTTCACCCCAGTCTCCAACCTCTCCTTTCTCTATCAGTCCTTCTGCACTACATTCTCCAAACTCTGTTCTGTGTTACAGTCCTTCTGCACCTCACTCTGCAAACTCTTCTCTCTTCAACAGTCCTTCTGCACCCCTGTCTTCAACCTTGCTCTCTGCAACACTCCTTCTGCACCCCAGTCTCCAACATCTGCTCTCTACAACAGTTTTCGTCCACCCCAGTCTCCAACCTCTGCTCTTTTCAACAGTCCTCCAAACTCTGCTTTCTGTATCAGTTTTTTTGAACCAGAGTCTCAAGCCCCCGCGCTCTGTAACTTTCCTTCTGCAACTCAGACTTCAACCTCTGTTCTCTTTAAGATCCTTTTGAAACTCAGTCTCCAAACTCTGCTTTCTGCAATGGTCCTTCTGCACCCCAATCTCCAACCTCTGTTCTCTAAAACAGTTATTCTGCACCCCAATCTTCAATCCCTACTCTCTTTAACAGTTCTTCTGCACCGTAGTCTCCACACTCTGCTTTCTGTATCAGTTTTTCTGCACCCCAATTTGCAACCTCTTCTCTCTTTAACAGTTTTTCTGCCCCTCAGTCTCCAAACTCTGCTCTCTTCAACAGTACTCCTGCAACCCATTCTCTGACCTCTGCTCTCTGCAACAGTCCTTCTACACCCACGTCTCCAACCTCTACTCTCTGCAATGATCCTTCTGCACCCCAGGCTCCAAAGTTTGCTTTCTGCATCAGTCCTTCTGCACCACAGTCTGCAACCTCTGGTCTCTATAAGATCCTTCTGCAACCCAGTTTCCAAACTCTACTCTCTGTGACATTTCTTCTGCATCCCAGTCTCCAACCTCTACTATCTGCAACAGACCTTCTGCCCCTCAGTCTCCAAATTCTGCTCTCTGCAACAGCTTTTCTTCACCCAAGTCTCCAACACCTGCTACCTGAACAGTCCTCCTTCATCCAAGTCTCCAACCTCTGCTCTGTGTAACAGTCCTTCTGCACACCAGTGTCCAACCTCTGCTCTCTGCAATGATCCTTCTGCATCCAAGTCTCCAACATCTCCTCTCTGCAACAGTCCTTATGCACCCAAGTCTCCAACATCTGCTCTCTGCAACAGTCCTTCTGCGCCTCAGTCTGGAAACTCTGCTGTCTGCAACGATCCTTCTGCACCCCAGTCTCCAACCTCTGCTCTTTTTAACAGTCATGCTGCACCTCGGTCTACAATATCTGCACCCGAGTCTCCAACCTCTGCTCTGTGCAACAGTTCGTCTTCACCTCAGTCTCCAAACTCTGCTCTCTGAAAAATCCTTCTGCACCCCAGTCTCCAAACTCTGATCTCTATCACAGTCCTTCTTCATCCCAGTCTCCAACCTCTGCTCTCTGTAACAGTCTTTCTGTACCGCAGTCTCCAAATTCTGCTCTCTGCAACAGTCCTTCTGTACCCTAGTCTCCAAACTCTGCTCTCTGTAATAGTCCTTCTATACTGTAGTCTCCCAAGTCTCCAACCTCTACTTTCTGTATAAGTCCTTCGGCAACCCAGTCTCCAAACTCTAATCTCTGTAACAGTCCTTCTGCATCTCAGTCTCAAATATCTGCTCTCTATAACAGTCCTTCTGCACCCCAGTCTCTAAACTCTGCTCTCTGCAACAGTCCTTCTACATCCCAGTCTTCAACCTCTGCTCGGTGTAACAGTCCTTCCTCATCCCACTCTCCAACATCTGCTCTCTGCAACCGTCCGTCTGCACTCAAGTCTCCAAACTCTACTCTCAGAAACGGTCCTTCTGCACCCCAGTCTCCAACCTCTTCTCTCTGCAACAGGTCTTCTACACCCCAATCATCAACCTCTACTCTCTGCAACAGTCCTTCTGCACCCCAGTCTCCAACATCTGATCTCTGCAAGAGTTCTTCTTCACCCCAGACTCCAACCTCTTCTCTCTGTAAAAGTCTTTCTGTACTGCAGTTTCCAAACACTTCTCTCAGTAACGGTAATTCTGCACCCCTGTCTCAAACCTCTGCTTTCTGTATCAGTCCTTCTGCACTCAAGTCTCCAAACTCTGCTCTCTGTAACAGTCTTTCTGCACCTCAGTCTCCAAATTCTGCTCTCTGCAACAGTTCTTCTGAATCCCAATCTGCAACCTCTGCTCTCTGCAACAGTCTTTCTACACTCAAGTCTCCAACATCTGCTCTCTGCAACAGTCCTTCGCACCTCAGACTCCAAACTCTGCTCTCTGCAATGGTCTCTCTGTACCTCAGTCTTCTACATCTACTTTCTGTAACAGTCCTTCTGCACTTCAGTCTCCAACCTCTTCTCTGTGTAAGTTTCTTATGAAAACCAGTCTCCAAACTCTGCTCTCTGTAACAGGCCTTCTGCACCCAACTCTCCAACCTCTGCTCTCTGTAACACTTCTTCGGCACCCAAGTTTCCACACTCTGCTCTCTGCAACGATCCTTGTGCACTCAAGTCTCCAAACTGTCCTCTCTGCAACAGTCCTTCTCCACCCCAGTTTCCACACTCTTCTCTCTGTAAGATCCTTCTGCACCCAAGTTTCCAAACTCTTCTCTCTGTAACATTCCTTCTGCACCCCAGTCTCAAACCTCTGCTTTCTGTATCAGTCCTTATGCAATCAAGTCTCCAAACTCTGCTCTCTGTAACAGTCCTTCTGCTCCTCAGTCTCCAAATTCTGCTCTCTGCAACAGTCCTTCTGCAATCCAATCTCCAACCTCTGCTGTCTGCAACAGTCCTTCTACACCCAAGTCTCCGATATCTGAGCTCTGCAACAGTCCTTCTGCACCTCAGTCTTTAAACTCTGCCCTCTGCAACAGTCTCTCTGCACCCCAGTTTCCAAACTCTTCTCTCTGTAAGATCCTTCTGGACCTCTGTTTTCAAACTCTTCTCTCTGTAACATTTCTTCTGCATCCCAGTCTCAAAATTCTGCTCTCTGCAATGGTCCCTCTGCACCCCAGTCTCCAAACTCTGTTCTCTACAACAGTTCTTCTGTACAAGAGCCTTCAACCTTTATTCTCTGTAAGGGTCCTTCTATACCCCAGTCTCCAACCTCTGCTTTCTGTATCTGTCCTTCTGAAACACAGTCTTCAAACCCTGCTCTCTGAAAAAGTCTTTCTGCAACTCACTCTGCAACCTCTGCTCTCTGCAACAGTCCTTCTGCAACCCAGTCTTCAAACTTGATCTCTGCAATAGTCCTTCTGCACCCCAGTCTCCAAAATCTGCTCTCTGGCACAATCTTTCTTCACCCCAGACTCCAACCTCTGCTCTCTGTAACGATCCATCTGCTCCCCAGTCTACAAACTCTGCTTTCTGTATCAGTTTTTCTGAACCCCAGTCTCCAACCTCTGCTCTCTGAAGGTTTCCTACTTGACCTAAGACTCCAACCTCTGCTCTCTGCAACAGTCTTTCTGCGCCCCAATCTCAAACCTCTGCTTTCTGCAACAGTCCTTCTGCACCTCAGTGTCCAACCTCTGCTCTCTGTAAGATCTTTCTGAAACCCAGTCTCCAACCTCTGCTTTTACAATGGTCCTTCTGCACGCGAGTCTCCAAACTCTGTTCTCTACAACACTTATTCTGCACCCCATACTCCAACCTCTTCTCTCTGTAACAGTACTTCTACACCCCACTCTCAAAACTCTGCTCTCTGTAACAGTCCTTCTGTACTGTAGTCTCAAACCTCTCCTCTCTGTGATGGTCTTTCTGAAACCCAGTCTCCAACCTCTGCTCTCTGGAACAGTCCTTCTGCACCTCAGTCTACAAACTTTGCTCTCTGCAACAGTCCTTCTCCACCCCAGTCTTCAACCTCCGCTCTCTGTAACAGTCCTTCTGTACTCAAGTTTCCAAACTCTTCTCTCTGTAACTGTCCTTCTGTACACAAGTCTCCAACCCCTGCTTTCTGTATCAGTTATTCTGCACTTACTTCTTCAACCTCTGCTTTCTGTACAGTCGTCCTGCACCTCAGTTTCCAAATTCTGCTCTCTGCAACAGTCCTTCAGCACCCTAATCTCCAACCGCTGCTCTCTGCAACAGTCCTTCTACACCCAGGTTTTAAACCTCTGCACTCCGCAACAGTCCTTCTGCACCTCAGTCTCCAACCTCTGCTCTCTGCAATGGTCTTTCTACACCTCAGTCTTCAACATCTACTCTTTGTAACAGTCCTTCTGAACCTCAGTCTTCAAACTCTGCTCTCTGTATGATCCTTTTGAAAAGAAGTCTCCAAACTCTGCTTTCGGTAACAGTCCTTCTGCACCCCAGTCTTTAAACTCTGCTTTCTTTAACATGCTTTCTGCACACCAGTCTCCATCCTCTGCTCTCTGTAACAGGCCTTCTGCACCCAAGTTTCTGAACTCTGCTCTCTTTAACAGTCTTTCTGTACCACAGTCTCCAACCTCTGCTCTCTGTAACAGTCCTTCTTCATGTCAGTCTTAAAACTCTGCTCTCTGTAAAATCTTTCTGCACCCCAGTCTCCAAAATCTGCTCTCTAGAACACTCCTCGTATACCCCAGTGTCCATAATCTACTCTCTGCAAAGATCGTCCTGCACCCCAGTCTCCAACGTCTGCTCTCTGCAACAATCTTTCTGCACCCCAATCTCTAAACTTTTCTCTGTGTAAGATTATTCCGAATCCAAGTTTCCAAACTCTGCTCTCTGTAACATTCCTTCGGCACCCCAGTCTCCAAAGCTTGCTCTCTTCTATGGTCCCTCGGCACCCCAGTCTCCAACCTTGTTCTCTACAACAGTTCTTCTGTACCGAAGTCTTCAACCTCTGTTCTCTGTAAGGGTCCTTCTGCACTCAAGTCTCCAACCTCTGCTCTCTGTAACAGTCCCTCTGCACTTTACTCTGCAACCTCTGCTCTCTGCAACAGTCCTTCTGCACCCCAGTCTTCAACATCTGCTCTGTGCAACAGTCATTCCTCACCCCAGTCTCTAAAATCTGCTCTCTGCAACAGTCCTTTTCCACCGAAGTCTCCAACCTCTGCTCTCTGTAACAGTCCTTCTGCACCTCAGACTCCAACCTCTGCTCTCTGCAACAGTCCTTCTGCACCTCAGGGACCAAACTCTGCTCTCTGTGAGATCCTTATGAAACCCAGTCTCCAACCTATGCTATCTGTAATTGTCCTTCTGCACTAGAGTCTCCCACCTCTCTTCTCTACAACACTTATTCTGCACCCAAGTCTCCAAACTCTGCTCTCTGTAACAGTCCTTCTGTAAATCAGTCTCCAACCTCTGTTCTCTTTAAGGGTCCATGTGCACACCATCTCCAACCTCTGCTTTCTGTATCAGTCCTGCTGAACCCCAGTCACCAAACTCTGCTTTCTGTATCCGTAGTTCTGCAGGCCAAGCTTCAACCTCTGCTCTCTGTAACAGTCCTTCTGCACCCCAATCTCCAACCTCTGCTCTCTGCCACAGTCCTCTGCACCCCAGTCTAAAAACACTGCACTCTGCAACAGTCCGTCTGCACCCCAGTCTCCAAACTCTGCTCTCTGTAACAGTCCTTCTGCACATTAGTCTCCAACCTCTGCTTTTTGTAAGAGGCCTTCTGCACCCCAGTCTCCATCCTCTGCTCTCTGTAACAGGCCTTCTGCACCCAATTCTCTAACCTCTGCTCTCAGTATCAGTCCTGCACCGCAGTCTCCAAACACTGCTCTCTGTAACAGTTTCTCTGCACCACAGTCTTAAACAACTGGCCTCTGCAACAGTCCTTCCGCACCCCAGTCTCCAACCTCTAGTCTCTAGAATAGTCCTTCTATACTCCATAAACTACTCTCTTCAACAATCCTTCTGCACCCCACTCTCCAAACTTTCCTCTCTGTAAGATCCTTACACCCCAGGTTCCATCATCTGCTCTCTACAACAGTCTTTCTACACCTCTGTCTCTAAACTCTACTCTCTGAAACTGTCCTTCTGCACCTCAGTCTCCAACCTCTGCTCTCTGTAAGAGTCCTTCTGCACTCTAGCCTCAAACATCTCCTCTCAGCACCTGTCTTTCTGCAACCCAGTCTTTAACGTCTGCACTCTCAACAGTCTTTCTGCACCACAGTCTGAAAACTCTGCTCTCTGCAATTATCCTTTTGCACGCCAGTCTCCAACCTCTGCTCTCTGTAACAGTCCTACTACACCTCAGTCTCCAAACTCTGCTCTATATAAGATCCTTCTTAAACCCAGTATCCAAACTCTGGCCTCTGTAACAACCCTCTTGCTCCCCAGTCTCCAAATTCTGCTCTCTGTAACAGTCCTTCTGCACCTCACTCTGCAACCTCTGCTCTCTGCAACAGTCATTCTGCACCCCAGTCTTCAACCTCTGCTCTCTGCAAGAGTCCTTCCTAACCCCAGTCTCTGAAATCTGCTCTTTGCAACAGTACTTTTCCACCGATGTCTCCAACGTCTGTTCTCTGTAACAGTCCTTCTGCACCTCAGACTTCAACCTCTGCTCTCTGCAACAGTCTTTCTGTTCCACAATCTCGAACCTCTGCTCTGTGCAACAGTCCTTCTGGACCTCAGTGTTTAAACTCTGCTCTCTGTAAGATCCTTCTGAAACCCAGTCTACAACCTATGCTTTCTGCAATGGTCCTTAAGCACCAAACTCTCCAACCTCTGTCCTCTAAAACATTTATTCTGCACCCCAGTCTCCAAACTCTACTCTCTGTAACAGTCCTTCTGTATCGCAGTCTCCAACCTCTGTTCTCTGTAAGGGTGCTTGTGCACCCCATCTCCAACCTCTGCTTTCTGTATCAATCCTTCTGCAACCCAGTCTTCAAACACTGCTTTCTGTATCTAGTGTTATGCATGCCAGGCTTCAACGTCTGCTCTCTGTAACGGTCCTTCTGCACCCCACTCTCCAACCTCTGTTCTCTAGAACAGTCCTTCTATACCCCAGTCTCCATAATCTACTCTGTTAAATGATCATTCTGCACCCCAGTCTCCAACGTCTGCTCTCTACAAAATTCTTTCTGCCCCCAAGTCTCCAGACTTTCCTCTCTGTAACATTCCTTCTGCACCCCAGTATCCAAGTTTGCTCTCTGCAGTGGTCTCTCTGAAGCCCATTCTCCAACCTTGTTCTATACAACAGTTCTTCTGTACCGCAGTCTTCAAACTCTGTTCTCCATAAGGGTCCTTCTGCACACCAGTCTCCAACCTCAGCTTTCTGTATCAGTCTTTCTTCACCACAATCTCCAATCTCTGCTCTCTGTAAAAGTCCTTCTGCACCTCACTCTGCAACCTCTTCTCTCTGCATCAGTCCTTCCTCACCCCAGTCTCTAAAATATGCTCTCTGTAACAGACCTTTTCCACGGCAGTCTTCAACCTCTGCTCTCTGTAACCGTCCTTCTATACTGCAGTCTCTAAACTCTCTTCTCTGTAATGGTCCTTCTGCACACCAGTCTCCAAACTCTGCTTGCTTTATCAGTCCTTCTGTACCCCGGTCTCTAAATTCTGGTCTCTGTAACAGTTTTTCTGCACCTCAGACTCAAACCTCTTTACTTTGCAACAGTACTTCTGTGCCCCAGTCTCCAACCTCTGCTCTCCGCAACAGTCCTTCTGCACCTCAGTGTCCAAACTCTGCTCTCAGTAACAACTTTCTGAATTCCAGTTTTCAACCTCTGCTTTCTGCAATGGTCCTTCTGCACCCCAGTCTTCAACCTCTACTCTCTGTAAGAGACCTTCTATACCGCAGTCTCAAACCTCTGTTCTACATAAGGGTCCTTGTGCACCCCATCTCAAACCTCTGCTTTCTGTATCAGTCTTTCTGCAACCCAGTCTTCAAACTCTGCTTTCTGTATCCAGTGTTCTGCACGCCAGGCTTCCACGTCTGCTCTCTATAACAGTCCTTCTTCACCCTACTCTCCAACCTCTGTTCTCTAGAACAGTCCTTCTATACCCCAGTCTCCATAATCTACTGTGTGCAACGATCTTTCTGCACCCCAGTCTCCAACATCTGCTCTCTGCAAAATTCCTTCTGCACCCCAGTCTCCAAACTTTACTCTCTGTAACATTCCTTCTGCACCCAAGTCTCCAAGTTTGCTCTCTGCAATGGTCTCTCTGCAGCCCAGTCTCCAGCCTTGATCTCTACAACAGTTCTTCTGTTCCGCAGTCTTCAAACTCTGTTCTCCATAAGGGTCCTTCTGCACCTCAGTCTCTAACCTCTGCTTTCTGTATCAGTCTTTCTTCACCACAGTCTCCAAACTCTGCTTTCTGTAACAGTCTTTCTGCACCTCACTCTGCAACATCTGCTTTTCTCAACAGCCTTTCTAAAACCCAGTCGTCAAACACTTCTCTCTGCAACAGTATTTCCTCACCCCAGTCTCCAAAATATTCTCTCTTTAACAGTCCATTTCCACCGCAGTCTCCAACATCTGCTCTCTGTAACAGTAATTCTGCACCCCAGTCTGCATCCTCTACTCTCTGCAAAAGTCCTTTTGCAACCCAGTCTCCAACATCTGCTCTCTGCAACAGTCATTCTCCACCCCAGTCTCCAACCTCTGCTCTCTATAACAGTCCATCTGTACTGCATTCTCAAAACTCTGCTCTCGGTAAGGGTACTTCTGCACCTGAGTCTCCAACCTCTGCTTTCTGTGTCAGTCCTTCTTCACCCCAGTCTCCAAGCTCTGCTCTCTGTAACTGTACTTCTTCACCTTAGTCTCCAACCTCTGCTCTCTGCTACACTTCTTCTGGACCCCAATTTCCAAACTCTACTCTCTGCAACAGACCTTCTACATTGGAGTCTAAAACCTCTGCTCTCTGCAACAGTCCTTCTGCATGCCAATCTCCAACCTCGACTCTCAGCAACAGTCCTTCTGAACCACAGTCTCCATCCTCTGCTCTCTGCAACATTCCTTCTGCACCCCAGTATTAAACCATTGCTCTCTGGAAAAGTCCGTCTGCACCCCAGTCTCCAACCTCTTCTCTCTGTAACAATCCTTCTGCACCTAAGTCTCGAACCTCTGCTCTCTGTCACAGTCCTTCTGCACCTCAGTCTCCAAACTCTATTCTCTGTAAGATCCCTGTGAAAACCCATCTCTAACGTCTCCTCTCTATAACAGTCTTTCTGCAACCAAGTCTCCAACCTCTGCTCTCTGCAACAGTCCTTCTGCACCTCAGTCTCCAAACTCTGCTTTCTGCAACAGTCCTTCTGCAAACAATTCTCCAACCTCTGCTCTCCACAACATTCCATCTGCACCCAAGTCTCCAATCTGTGCTCTCTGTAAAAGTTCTTCTGCACCCCAGTCTCCAAACTCTGCTCGCTGTAACGATCCTTCTGCACCCCAGTCTCGAACCTCTGCTCTCTGCAACGATCCTTCTGCACGTCAGTCTCCAACCTCTGCTCTCTGCAACGATTCTTCTACACCCCAGTCTCAAACCTCTGCTAGCTGCAACAGTCCTTGTGAAGCCAAGTCTCCAACATCTGCTTCCTGCAACAGTTGTTCTGTACCTCAGTCTGAAAACTCTGCTCTCTGCAATAATCCATCTGCACCCCAGTCTCCAAATTCTGCTCTCTGTAACAGTCCTTCTGTACCTCAGTCTCCAATCACTGCTCTATGCAACAGTCCTTCTGCACCCAAGTCTCAAATATCGGCTCTCTGCAAAAGTCCTTCTACACCCTAGTCTCTATACTCTGCTCGCCTAAACGATCCTTCTGCACACCAGGCTCTAACATCTGTTGTTTACATCAGTCCTTCTGCAACTCAGTTTGCAACTTCTGGTCTCTACAACAGTCCTTCTTCACCCCACTCTACATCTTATGCTCTCTGCATCAGTCCTTTTGCACCCCATTCTCCAACATCTGCTCTCTTCAACAGTCATTCTCCACCCCAGTCTCCAATCTGTGCTCTCTGTAACAGTTCTTCTGTACTGCATTCTCCAACCTCTGCTCTCTCT
Source organism: Ictidomys tridecemlineatus (assembly GCF_052094955.1). NCBI lineage: Eukaryota > Metazoa > Chordata > Mammalia > Rodentia > Sciuridae > Ictidomys > Ictidomys tridecemlineatus. Next base: position 24,951 of record NW_027524564.1, read on the forward strand.
GAAGGCACTTCTGAACCTGAGTCTCGAACCTCTGCTTTCTGTATCAGTCCTTCTGCACCCCAATCTCCAACCTCTGCTGTGTGTAACTGTACTTCTGCACCTTAGTCTCCCAGTCTGCTCTCTGCTACAGTCCTTCTAGACCCCAATCTCCAACGTCTACTCTCTGCAAAAGTCCTTCTGCATCCCAGTCTAGAACCTCTGCTCTCTGCAACAGTCCTTTTGCACCTCAGTCTGAAACCTCTGCTCTCTGCAAATGTCCTTCTGCACCTCAGTCTCCAACCTAAACTTTCTGTAACAGTGCTTCTGCACTTCAGTCTCCACCCTCTGCTCTCTGTAAGATATTTCTGCAACTTAGTCTCCAAACTCTGCTCTCTGTAACAGTTCTTCATTACCCCAGTCTCAAAACTCTGCTCTCTGTAACAGACCTTCTGTACCCCAGTCTCAGAACTCTGCTCTCTGTGTGAGTCCATCTGCACCCCAGTCTCCAACCTCTGCTCTCTGCAACGATCCTTCTGCACCCCAGTCTCATACCTGTGCTCGCTGTAACAGTCCTTGTGTAACCCAGTCTACAACATCTGCTCTCTGCAACTGTTCTTGTGTACCTCAATCTGAAATCTCTGCTCTCTGCAATAATCCTTCTGAACGCATTCTCCAACCTCTGCTCTTAGTAACAGTCCTTCTGTACCTCAGTCTCCAAACTCTGCTCTCTGTAAGAACCTTCGGAAACCCAGTATTCAAACTCTGCTGTCTGTAACAGTCTTTCTGCACCCAGTCTCTAAACTCTGCTCTCCGTAACAGGCCTTCTATATCTCAGTCTCCAAACTCTGCTCTCTGTACGAGGCCTTCAGAACCCCAGTCTCCAACTTCTACTCTCTGCAACGATATTTTGCACCCCAGTCTCCAACCTCTGCTCTCTACAACAGTCCTTTTGCACCCCAGTCTTCAACATCTGCTCTCTGAAAGATCTTTCCTCACACCAGTCTCCAACCTCTGCTCACTGTAACTGTCCTTCTGTACCGGATTCTCCAAACATTGCCCTCTGTAACGGTCCTTCTGCACTCCAGTCTCCAACATCTGCTTTCTCTATCAGTCATTCTGCACCCTAGTCTCCAAACTTTGCTCAATGTAACAGTTTTTCTGCACCTCAGTCTCCAACCTCTGCTTCCTGCAATGATCCTCCTGCACCCAAGTCTTCAAACTCTGCTCTCTGAAACAGTCCTTCGACACCCCAGTCTTCAACCTCTGCTCTCTGCAACAGTCCTTCTTCAACCCAGTCTCCATACTCTGCTCGCCTCAATGATTTTTCTGCACCCCAGTCTCCAAACTCTGCTCTCTGCAACAGTCCTTCTACACTTAAGTCTCCATTCTCTGCTTTCCCCAACGATACTTCTGTACCCCAGTCTCAAACATATGTTCTCTACATCAGTTCTTCTGCTCCCCAGTCTCCAACCTCTGCTCTCCGTTAGGGTCCTTATGCACCCTAGTAACCAACATCTGCTTTCTGTATCAGTCCTTCTGAACCACAGTCTCCAACCTGTGATCTGTGTAACTGTCCTTCTGCACCTTAGTCTGCAACCTCTACTCTCTGCAACAGTCCTTCTACATCCCAGTGTAAAACCTCTGCTCTCTGCAACAGTCTTTCTGCACCCCAGTCTCCATCCACTACTCTCTGCAACAGTTTTTTTGCACCCAAGTCTCCAACATCTGATCTCTGGAACAGTCATTCTCCACCACAGTCTCCAAATTCTGCTCTCTGTAACAGTCTATTTGTACTGCATTCTACAAACTCTGCTCTCGGTAAGGGTACTTCTGCACCCGAGTCTCTAACCTCTGCTTTTTGTGTGAGTCCTTCTCCACCCCAGTCTCCAAACTATGCTCTGTGTAACTGTAGTTCTGCAACTTAGTCTCCAACCTCTGCTCTCTGCTCCACTCCTTCTGGACCCCAATTTCCAAACTATACTCTCTGCAACAGTCCTTCTACATTGCAGTCTAAAACCTCTGCTCTCTGCAACAGTCCTTCTGCACGCCAATCTCCTACCTCGACTCTTAGCAACAGTCCTTCTGAACCTGTCTCCAAACTCTGCTCTCTGCAACATTCCTTCTGCACCCAAGTATCAAACCATTGCTCTCTGGAAAAGTCCGTCTGCACCCCAGTCTCCAACCTTTGCTCTCTGTAATGATCCTTCTGCACCTTAGTCTCGAAACTCCGCTCTCTGTAACAGTCCTACTGAACCTCAGTCTCCAAACTCTTTACTCTGTAAGAACCTTCTGAAACCCAGTCTCCAACGTCTCCTCTCTGTAACAGTCCTTCTGCAACCCAGTCTTTAAACTCTGCTCTCTGCAGCAGTCCTTCTGCACCCCAGTCTCCAACCTCTGCTCTCTACACCAGTCCTTTTGCACCCCAGTCTCCAACATCTGCTCTCTGTAAGATCGTTCTGCACACCAGTCTCCAACCTCTGCTCGCTGTTACTGTCCTTCTGTACCGGATTCTCCAACCATTGCCCTCTGTAACGGTCCTTCTGCATCCCAATCTCCAACATCTGCATTCTCTATCATTCCTTCTGCACCCCAGTCTCCAACCTCTACTCAATATAACAGTCTTTCTGTACCTCAGTCTCCAACCTCTGCTTTCTGCAACAGTCCTTCTGCACCCAAGTCTCCAAATACTGCTCTCTACAACATTGCTTATGCACACCAGTCTCCAACCTGTGCTTTCTGCAACGATCCTTCTGCACCTCATTCTCCAACCTCTGCTCTCTGCAAAGATCCTTCTGCACACCAGTCTCCAAAATCTGCTCTCTGCAACAGTCCTTGTGAATCCCAGTTTCCAACATCTTCTTTCTGCAAAAGTTCTTCTGTACCTCAGTCTGAAAACTCTGCTCTCTGCAATAATCCATCTGCAGCCAAGTCTCCAAACTCTGCTCTCTGTAACTGTCCTTCTCTACCTCAGTGTCCAATCTCCGCTCTATGAAACAGTCCATCTGCACACGAGTCTCCAAAATCTGCTCTCTGAAACAGTCTTTCTACACCCAGACTTTAGCCTCTGCTCTCTTCAACAGTCCATCTACACCCCAGTCTCTATACAATGATTCTCCAAACATTGCCCTATGTAACGGTCCTTCTGCACCTCAGTCTCCAACCACTGCTCTCTGTAACAGTCCACCTGCACCTCAGTCTCCAACATCTGCTCTCTGTAAGTTCCTTCAGCAAACCAGTCTCCAAACTCTGCTCTCTGTAACAGTCCTTCTGTACCTCAATCTCCAATCTCTGCTCTATGCAACATTCCTTCTGCGCACAAGTCTCTAACATCTGCTCTCTTAAACAGTCCTTCTGCACCCCAGTCTCCAACCTCTGCTCTATGCAACAGTCTTTCTACACCCCAGTCTCCATACTCTGAACGCCCCAACGATCCGTCTGCACCCCAGTCTCCAAACTCTGTTCTCTACATCAGTTCTTCTGCACCCCAGTCTCCAACCTCTGCTATCTGAAACAGTCCTTCTGTACCACAGTCTCCAACCTCTGTTCTCTGTAAGGGTCCTTATGCACCCAAGTATCCAACTTCTGCTTTCTGTAACAGTCGTTTTGAACCACAGTAACCAAACTCTGCCCTCTGTAACCGTCCTTCTGCAACTCAGTCTGCAACCTCTGCTCTCTGCAACAGTCATTCTGCACCCCAGTCTCCATCCTCTGCTCTCTGCAACAGTCCATTTGTACCCCAGTCTCCAACATCTGCTCTCTGCAACAGTCATTATCCCCCCCAGTCTCCAAACTTTGCTCTCTGTAACAGTCTATCTGTATTGCATTCTACAACCTCTGCTCTCTGTAATGGACTTATGCACCCGAGTCTCCAACCTCTGCTTTCTGTGTCACTCCGTCTGCACCCCAGTCTCCAACCTCTGCTCTGTTTAACTGTCCTTCTGCACTTTAGTCTCCAACCTCTGCTCTCTGCTACAGTCCTTCTGAACCCCAATTTCCAACCTCTACTCTCTGCAACAGTCCTTCTACATCCCAGTATAAAACCTCTGCTCTCTGCAAAAGTCCTTCTGCACCCCAGTCACCAACATCTGCTCTCTGTAACAATCCTTCTGCACCTCAGTCTCCAACCTCTGCTCTCTGCAACTATTTTTATGCACCCCAGACTAAACCTCTGCTAGCTGCAACAGTCCTTTTGAACCCGAGTCTCCAACATCTGCTTGCTGCAACAATTCTTCTGTACCTCAGTCTGAAAACTCTGCTCTCTGCAATAATCCATCTGCACCCCAGTTTCAAAACTTTGTTCTCTGTAACAGTTCTTCTGTAACTCAGTCTCCAATCACTGCTCTCTGCAACAGTCCTTCTACACCCAAGTCTTCAAACTCTGATCGCCCCAGACGCCAAAACTTTGTTCTCTACATCTTTTCTTCTGCAACCCAGACTCCAATCTCTGCTCTCTGTAACATTCCTTCTGTACCACAGTCTCCAACCTCTGATCTCTGTAAGGGTCCTGATGCAACCCAGTATCCATTCTGTGCTTTCTGTATCAGTCGTTTGAACCACAGACTCCAAACTCTGCCCTCTGTAACCGTCTTTCTGCAACTAAGTCTGCAACCTCTGCTCTCTGCAACAGTCCTTCTGCACCTCAGTCTCCAACCTCTGCTTTCTGCAACAGTCCTTCTGCAAACAAATCTCCAACCTCTTCTCTCCGCAACATTCCTTCTGCACCCAAGTCTCCAACCTGTGCTCTCTATAAAAGTTTTTCTGCACCCAGTCTTGAACCTCTGCTCTCTGCAACGATCCTTTTGCACCTCAGTCTTCAACCTCTGCTCTCTGCAACGATTCTTCTGCACACCAGTTTCAAACCTCTGCTAGCTGCAACAGTCCTTGTGAACCCCAGTCTCCAACATCTGCTTCCTGCAACAGTTCTTCTGTATCTCAGTCTGAAAACTCTGCTCTCTGCAATAATTCATCTGCACACCAGTCTCCAACCTCTGTTCTCTGTAACTGTCCTTCTGTACCTCAGTCTCCAATCACTGCTCTATGCTACAGTTCTTCTGCACCCAAGTCTCCAACATCTGCTCTCTGCAAAAGTCCTTCTACACCCTAGTATCCATACTTTGCTCGCCTAAACGATCCTTCTGCACCCCAGGCTCCAACATCTGTTCCCTACATCAGTCCTTTTGCAACTCATTCTGCAATCTCTGATCTCTGCAACAATCCTTCTTCACCCCAGTCTCCATCTTCTGCTCTCTGCAGCAGTGCTTTTGCACGCCAGTGTCCAACATCTGCTCTCTTCAACAGTCATTCTCCATCCCAGTCTCTAATCTCTGCTCTCTGTAACAGTTTTTCTGTACTGCATTCTTTAACCTCTGCTCTCACTAAGGGTACTTCTGCACATGAATCTCGAAACTCCGCTTTCTGTATCAGTCCTTCTGCACCGCAGTCACAAAACTCTGCTCTTTGTAACTGTAATTCTGCACCTTAGTCTCCAAGTCTGCTCTCTGCTACATTTTTTCTGGACCCCAATCTCTGACCTCTACTCTCTGCAACAGTCCTTCTAAATCCCAGTCTAAAACCTCTGCTTTGTGCAACAGTCCTTCTGAACCCCAGTTTCCAATCTCTGTTCTCTGTAACAATCCTTCTGAACCTCAGTCTCCAACCTCTGCTCTCTGCAACGATCCTTCTGCACCTCAGTCTCCAACGTCCACTCTCTGTAACAGTGCTTCTTCACCTCAGTCTCCAACCTCTGCTCTATGTAATATCCTTCTGCAACCCAGT
>NW_027524565.1:0-217929 GCF_052094955.1 Ictidomys tridecemlineatus
TCTCTCTCTCTCTCTCTCTCTCTCTCTCTCTCTCTCTCTCTCTCTCTCTCCCCGCCCCCCAGGACCAAGAATTTCAATTATTTTACCCTTTAATGCTTTTTATTTTAGAATACAGCTTGCTCTGAATTATTTTCTCTGCTTGTTGGACATAAGTATAACAAGGGCATTAAATATATCTAAGCAGCATTGAAGGAAATTGCATCAAATCAGCTGAAGAGAACTGAAGAATGTTTTTATAGGCTACATGTTTTTAGAGAAGATACACAAGGCTGACAGCCTAATAAAAAATTTAATAGCATGAACTCACCCATTTGCCACGGGCTTTCAAGGTCTTTTCCAACAAGAATGAGCAAGGGATTTTCCCAGATAGATTCTCAATTGGTAATCACTAACCGACCTCTGTATTGTGGGTCCATCATATACATGTGAACCTGAATTTGGTTTTATTTTTCCCTGCAATGCTTGATTTTTAAGAATTCAGTCATTCTAGAGAAAGAGAAATCTAGCTCATGACTATCTCCAGGAATTTGAATTTTTTAACGTATTTTGAGAATTATTCTAAAAGCAAAGATAAAGTTAATATTTGTTCTCACTGCATTTAGTGCATTCACTCATCTTACCAAAGAGAAATCTGAAGCCCAGAGCCCATTTCACCCAGCCACTTGCAGGTCTGGGTACTACACCACAATTGAATCTCTCAAGAACACCTGAAAGCATGAATTTGAGCTTGTATAAAAGAATCAACAGAGTTTCATGAGGGATAAGTGAGAGGCAAAAATATTTGGCATAAAGCATTTCATATGCAATGTTTACTGGATCCCATGGAAAATGTAGCACCATGCCAGGTGTTAGAAGTTCGAAAACATATTAATAAATCTTCATGGGACCTCCTTCCACAGTTTGAGATTGGGAATTCTAGTGAAATTTAGAAGTCAACTTCCAGAACTAAACTAAGTAGAGAAATATTCTCACTAAGAGTGAGAAAATAGATGGAACCCTTCCAGGAGGAAAATGGCTAAAAGAAAATTTGCAAATGAGCTGGAAGTGGAGGGGTGGGTGTGTTTGGAGAAGCAGAGGTTGCAGGTTGATAGAGCACCGTTTGTCAAGGCTGGAGCCACCCTCCAGTGCAAACTATGAACCTTGTGCAAAATTGTGTCAGGGAGAGAAATGGACAAATGTGCAGGGAGCAGATATGGGCATGCATTCTTAGGATTCAATCATGCACCCCAGGAAATAGGGAGAGTGGAGGAATTTTAGGTGTAGGGATAGTGTTTTAGATTGACTTTTAATCATAATCACTCTGACTGCAATCTGTAGAAGAGTTGAGAATTTTCAAAACTAAAAATAGGAGATATGTGTGGAGTAAACCAGACAATTTACAAACTTTAGCAGTTATATTGGAGAGGTGGGGAGAAAAATAGATAGTTAATGGGAAGAAAACAGGAGGTGAACAGTGGAGTGCCTAGGTCATATGTCTGCCCCCATGTTTGATCAAGGTCAGTGAGACTATCAAGGACTGACCACATCCTTTATTCAAGCATTCCTTCATTCTGCAATCAGGGCTGAGCCAGAGGATGCTCCCCTGGTCATTTCCATATTTACCTTTCCTGTCACCACATGCCCTGCTTCGGTTCCCCTATGAAGAACTGGTAACAAGACATCTTGCCCTTAATGAGGAGTCCCAAATACCACCTTACAGGTGCTGTTCTGGCATGTGAACAATGAGGGCAAGCCCATGTTATCCATGGGTCTTTGAGATCGTCCTTTAAGTGAAGCAATGATTTATTACGTAAGTGTTCACTGATGATAAACAGAGACAGGTTGTAAAACAGGCTTCTATCTCAAGACTATTCTTTTGCAAAAAAATTTCAGGGATTCCTCTGGACCTCTTTTTTGAGTAATTGGGTCAAAAGACTTTTTAATGTCTTTGCAAAGAAATCTTATTTCAAACTGTTAAGTGTGTGAATTGAAGTTATTGTCCTTATTTTTAAGTTGTGGTAAACATGAATAATAAAAATTTATCATATTAACTATTTCTAAGAATACAGTTGGATGCCATTAAATAAGTTCACATTGTTATGCTATTATCATCACCATCCATCTACAAAACTAAACTAAATTGAAACTCTGTTCAATTAAAAACTAATGTTCTATTCCTCCCTATCTCCTCCTATGCTTGTCTCTGACAACTAGAATTCTACTCATCTGTCTCTAAGAACTTGACTACTCTAGGTACCTCATAAAAATGGAATAATAGATTATTTGTCTTTTTATGACTGCCTTCTTTCTCTCTTTCTTTCTTTTTGTGGTGCTGGGGATTGAACCCAGGGCCTGTGCATGCAAGGCAAATGACTGGCTTATTTCATTCAACATAATGTCTTTAGGACTGATCCATGTTGTAGCAGGTGTCTTTTTAAAAAAAATTTATTTTATTTCAAGTCTGAATAATATTCTCTTTTATGTACACACCGCATTGTTTATTCCTTTATCCACTGATGGACATTTGGGTTGTTTCACCTTTTGGGTTTTGTGAATAGTGTGTCTTTTTTTAAAATTTATTTTATTTCAAGACTGAATAATATTCTCTTGTATGTACATACCACATTGTTTATTCATTTATACATTGATAGACATTTGGGTTGTTTCACCTTTTGAATTTTGTGAATAGTGCTATTATGAACATAGAGGATCATCTCTTTAATCATAGGTTTGGTCTTTAGCTTAAAGAATAATGGCATTCTTTTTTTTTTTTTACTTCTCTGTTCTTTCCAAAAGTGGCATTCTGTTTCTGAAAAATGAAAAAGTGTGATGGATAAGGTATCTCATTAAATGAAAGGATGAAGGCAAATCTTCTTAACAATTTGGTCTCTTCATCTTTAAAACAGAAATTCCATTACCTACTTCCTAGGTTTATGAGTAAGATAAAATAAGACAACAACTGTGAAGAGCCTAACATGCAGCCTCTCAAGTAGTACCTGCCCAGCAAGTAGAGGTTGATATTATACTGCTTGTAGTTAGGGGCAGAGAGGAAGGCAGAAAACATTTATCTGAGACATGGGGAATGTTCAGAAACATGAGCTTAGAGTCAGTGATATTGTGAGGGCAGCTGCACACTTAAGATCTTCATGCAAAAGATTTCTGGCCTTAGTCACTGAGTACTGGCGGGGGGGTCTCTGACAAATTCAACAGGCAGGCAGTGGGGCATACAGGGAGATTGTATTGCAAGGCAGAAACCTCAAGCCTGGAAAATAAGAGGCCATGATTTCTCAAGTTCCTTGACCCTGGTACTCTTCCTTGGCTAATATGAGTAGCACAGCCCCAGAAGTGGAATCCATTCTGTGATGAGCTAAATTGTGTCTATTCCATTCATAGGTTAAACATTAATTTCCAGTACCTCAGAATGTGACCTTATTTGGAGATATGAGTTAGAAGGAGGTCATTAGATTGGGGCCTGATGTAAAAATCACTGATATCTTTATCGAAAGGGGAAATTGGAATAAACTGACATACGACACAGAGGGAAGATGTCTGATGACATGCAGGGAGAAGATGGCAATCTACAGGCTAAACAAAAACCTGGAACAGATCATTCCTTCATCACCTCATAAGGAACCAGCCCTGCTGACATCTTGATTTTGGACTTCTGAACTCCAGAATTTTAAAACAGTAAATTTCTGTTGTCTAAGCCACTGAAACTATGGTATTTTGTTATGACATCCTGCTATTGTTTGGATCTTAAATGTCCCCAAAGGCTCATGTACTTAAAAGCTTCGTACCCAATGCAGCAATGTGCAGAAGTAGAGCTTTAGGGGGAAGTGATTGAATCATGAGGGCTATAACCTCACCATTGGATTAATCCAATTAATGGATTAATAAGTTTAATGGACTGCTGGAAGGAGGTAGAAGTGGTAGGCAGGTGGGGAATGTTGGTGGAAATAGGTCACTGGGGGTGTGGTTGCCAAGAGTTGAGAAGCTTTTCTCCACCAAGCCTTTCTGCCATGATGTCTTGCCTTACCCCAGGCCCAAAGCAATGGAGTTGACTGACCTTGGACTCAAACTTCTGAAACTGTGAACCAAAATAAAACTTCCATCTTTCAAGTTGGTTGTGTCAGGTATTTTGGTCAGTTATGAAAATATGACCAACACGCCGTCTTAGCATGTCTCTACAACCTTTTCACTGCAATAATGGAAGACCCAGGGGAAAGAAATGTCCACATTAGCAGACTCCAAGGAAGCAGAGTGACTCACCATGCAAACTTCTGGGCTTCAAGGACAATTCTAAAGCGTGGCTACACCTACAGTTATGCATCTCCTAACAAAGATTCAATCAAAGACAGAAAACATATATGGATAGTTATATGCTATATAGCCTGTGTGTATAGTAGACTATACCAATCTAAATTGTTGTAAGTAGTCTCTATGATGTTCATACAATGACAGAATCACCTAAAAACATACCTTTCAAATGTTTCCCCATTGTTAAGCAACACGGTATATCATCTCTCCATTTGGAGAGTTCCATCTGGCATAGAATTAAATATCCATTATTTTTTTTTTTTTGCTAAAGGGTTTTATTAAATGAAGTATGTAACTTTCAAGTAATTTCATAAGAAATTCCAAAAGCAAAATTATAAAAAAGTTTTCAATAGAAAAGTTCAGAGTGACAGCAAAATTACTTATACTTTATAGTACAAATAAAAACATTTTGTTTCTAATAAACTGACTAGAAAATTTTATAATATATTCTTCCTTGAACAGCAGCAATATTGCATTCTAATGAGTAGTCCTCATTGTTAATCCAATCATTTATTAAAACAGATTCAGCATTTGGACCATGAGAATCAATTGCTCAATTTAAAGGAGAATGATACATACAACATAAAGTCACATACAACATGAAGTCAGATGCAGATGTAGTCTAGCTTCATTTCTCTATTAAACTCTTCACCCTTCTAAGTCAAGAGTGTTTCCTTACTTTAGCATGATTTTCTAGCATCCTGATTTAGTTTTGAAGAGCCTAAAACTGCAGCTATGGAACATGTAATGGTAACTATTTTGATGCCAGTGACTGTTTCCTGGCTATGCTTTCTTCTCCCTGTAATCACATTAAGAGGCATTTTGCTTAAATTCTTCAGTGTTTTGCTCTGATATTGTCATCAGATATTCTCTCTTTATCTTCTATGGAAGTATGGAACATTTTGTTGCAAAAAAGAGTTGTCATTGGTTTCATGTCTCATGAAGAGGATTCATGCCATTCTCTTCTTTTGGTGCAGGAATGCTCTGCAAAACAGCCATCTATTTTAATCAGCTTTGCATCACTGTCACCAAAAGACCTGACAAGAAAAATGTAGAGGAGGAAAGCTTATTTTAGTTCACAGTCTGAGAGGTTCAATCTCTGTGCCTGAGATGAGGCAGAACATCATGGCAGAGGGCATGGAGGAAGAAAGCAGCTCAGTTCATGGAAACCAGAAAGCCAGGAAGCTGGAGGGGGTTGGATGGGGGGGAGGGGCAGGAATAATGTAATTCCCAAAGGTATGCCCACCCAGTAACCTACTTCATCTAGCCAAGCCCTACATGCCTATAGTTTCCACCCATTAATCCATTCAGATGACTAATCCAGCTGATTAATTAATCCATTGATTAGGTTATAACTCCCAGAATGTAATCATATCACCTCTAAACATTTCTGCTTTGTCTCACACAGGAGCTTTCTGAGGACACCTCATATCCAAACCTCAACACTGTTCTTCTCAGTGAAAATTTTCTGCTTGGATGATCTTAAATCTCTTTTCCTTATCTCTTTAGGCTTCCATGCAGTAGAAGTGACACCTCCATTTTTGTGAAAAACTCTAGTGCTATATTTGCACATTCTTATAAGAAATACAGGAGTCCCTCTTTATCTGCAATTTTGCTTTCCATATTTACAGTTACTCACAGTCAAGTCAACCACAGTCCAAAAATATTAAATCTAAAATTCCAGGAATAAATAATTCATAAGTTTTAAATGACTTTTATTACAGTATATTGTTATAATGATTCCATTTTATTATTATTGTTGTTCATTTCTCACTGAGGATTACTTATGAATTAAACTTTTTATAGCTATGTATGCATAGGAGAAATATAGTTTATTTAGAGTTGGGTGCTATCTACAATTTCAAGCATCCATTTGGGGATCTTAGAACATAACCCTTTGGATAAGGAGACCACTATAGTTGTGATCCTTGAAAATGTCCCCACAGGAAGAGAGAAAGAGCATGGGAAGAAGATTACCTCTACACAGGGAAGAGGGGTGGGAGTGAAAGGGAGGGAGAAAGGGAATTGCAAGGATGGTGGAAGGAGACCCTCATTGTTATACAAAATACATGTATGAAGATGTGAGAAAGAATAGCATTACCCTAGATTAAGTAGAGAGAAGTGGAGGGAGGGGAAGGGAGGGGTTGGGGAGATAGGAATGATAGTAGAATGAAACAGACATTATTATTACTGTGTGTATATATGTGACTGCATGACCAATGTGATTCTGCAACCTGTATACTCAGAAAAATGAGAAATTATATCCCATCTAATTCAAATGTATGATATGTCAAGATCACTGTACTGTCATGTGTAACTAAGTAAAATAAATAAAAAATAAATTATTTTATACCTTTGAAATCTTTCTACATACAAATCTTGGATATATCTTTTCAAATATATAAATATATAAGTGTTTTTTTGGTTATTGCCAATAACATTTTTTATTATGTTTCTAATTTTATTTCTGTTTAATGTTAGTATATAACAATCCATTTATTTGTTCCTGTGGGAAAACACATAAAATTTATTATCTAAAAACCAAAAAAAAAAGAAAAAAAGAAAATGTCCCCATAGAAAATTTTGGTTAATATCTGGGCATATCTTGGAGAGTAGCTTCTCCTCTAGTTTAGTGACATACTCTTTCACAAATATAAGTGACTTCTTTTTTGAATTGTGTTTTTCCTGTAAAATATTTTCTTCTGATATTATTTCTCTAAACGATACCTTTAAAAATTTGAGTATTTCAATAGTCCATTAAGATTAGCATTTCAGGGGCTGCGGTTGTGGCTCAGTGGTAGAGTGCCCACCTTGCATGTGTGAGGCACTGCGTTTGATCCTCAGCACCATATAAAACTAAATAAATAAAATAAAAGTATTGTGTCCAACTACAACTAAAAAAAAATTTTAAAAAGATTAGCATTTCAGGTACTGCTAGAGTATTCAATGGTTTCTTATTCTCTATTTTAATGTGATTTTTGTTTAAGATTACTGAAACCAATGTGCCTAACTAGGAGAGCACTCATATAAGCTGTCTATAGAATAATTCTTGTTTGGGGCATTCCTATAAACAAGGGTGGGTGGCAAAGGATAGGTTTACTTCAAATACATATTTACATTTTTTCTATAACTCATTTCCCCTTGTATTATTGTGGAGGAATCATTGTTAGCAAATCAAAGTAAAGCTGGATAAATGAAGTTATAAAATATTGTTATATCAATGTTATGTCTCTACTTATAGAGTTTTTCTGCTGCCTTAAAACCAAACCAAGCAACTATAACAAAACCCAGTTTTGAAGCTTAATGAAATTTGTCAATCTAGTATTTAAAAACCTCCAGGAAAACAAAATCAACAGCCTATCTGGTAAAAGTCCAGTCTCTCTCAAAATCAAAATTAATAGAATTATTTCATACAATGTATAGATTTTATTGCAAGAAAATTCAAAAGACCAAATGGACACGAATGGATTTCTTTATAAAAAAGAGTCTGTTAACTCTCCTTTTAATTTCCAGGTTCAGATCAACAGGAACCAGACTGTTCTTAATACCAGTAGGATCAAATAAGTCATTGAGCTGAAATGCCAGTTCATCAGGTAATGACCACTTCATACAGTCTGAGGTAAGAGATTTGGCCATCAGTGGCATGAGATTCAACATTGCCATTTTATCCTTCTCAGTCTGCAGCTCACAAAGTGCTCCAGGCCATTAAACTTTTCTCCATTTCCGATTCATCTTCATTCATAAATTCTTCCATGTTTATTTGACATTTCAGATAATTCTTTGAAAGATTTCTGTTTTATTAATTCCAGAAGGGTCAGTAAAATTAATTTTCTCATTTAATTCAAATTTTAAAGTGCTAAATAGAGAGTTTAAGATACTGAATTGAAAAAATATGTACTAGCTTCAAAGTCTGTAGCCACTAGATTTTTTTTTTTTAATTTCATACACATCACTAGAGGTTACAGCCCTTAGATATATAGGAAAGACTGCTTGATGCTATTAATCCTGAAAGTTCTGCCTAATGATTATGAAGTAGTTCATGAATATTTTTTAGATCTATGAGAGCATCAGGAAATATACTTGTAATTAATTCAGATTTTAAAATAATTAATTGTACAATTTTGTAGGATACAGTGACAAAATTCGACACATTATAGAGTTTGTAATGATCAAATCAGGGGAGATAACACTAAAACCTCCTTAAACTTTAAAAAATTGATTAATATATAATAATTATATACATTTATATCATACAGTGTAAATTTCAATACATAAATATAACATGTATTGATCAAATCAGGGCAATTAACACTTTCCTCTCATTATAACTCTGTGCTATCTCCCTACAACCCCTCTCTTCTGGTTATTCATAAAATATATGATAGGTTACTATAAAAATTAGATTTTCCAGAGTTACATCTTTTGTCTCTGCCTGCTGAGTTTTCCTTTTCTCCATCATAGGTGGGTTGTGCATCCATAAGTGCTGCTGACTCACAACTGACTATGGAGTTAAGGAGTTTAATATAACAGAGGCAGAATCTTCTAAATTTTTATTACTTAAATTGATATTTGGTATAGGAAGAATGAGAGTTATAATATTCATAAGATATCACTGATGCCACTTAAACTATTAACATTGTGTTAAGGCAAAAATGAATGTATTTTGTCCTTAGCAGTTCAATTTCTTAAAAGCATTCTGTAATAAGGACTCCAATTCTTCAATTAGCTGCACGTACAGTCTTCTGCATTTCCTACTCATGGAGGTGTTGAAGAGATTAAACAAAATAACCCATGCAAAAAGTGCTGTGCACAAGGTCTGCACTTCATATTCTCCTGATTGTGTTCCCTTGGAATTCCTTCAAGAAAACATCATGCACCTGAGGATCTGCAAACCTCGTTAGAAAACACTGCTGAGAAACTGCTGAAGTACCCTACCTAGTCAGTGTCTGTCTCTTACAAACCTTTGCTCAGAAGGAAGACCAGTGCAGATATCATGGTCTTTTTCCCACTAAAAGTCCATCTTGTGTCTCCTCAAAATAAGAACAATCTGCTATCAAATCACAATCTCAAAATCTAAGAAAATTAAAGGTAATTCCATAATATCTTTGAGTAATGTCTATTTATGTTTCTCCGCCCCCACCACCACCATGACTTTTTATTGAAACTAAAAAACAATTTGCATCCATGCATTACATTTGGTTAGCATACTCTTCAGACAGATCAGGCACATTCAAGGTGGTGTGGCCATAGGGTTCTTTTTTTTTTTTTTGTATACTCTTCAGCACAGATAATCCTCTCCTTTAATTTTTTGTGAGAATATTGATTTATCAAAGAAACTGGGCTTATGGAATAGTACATATACTGAAATTGTATGGTTTCTTCTTCTATTTTCCATGGTTTGTACAAAACTGAGATATTAGATTCAAAAGCATGCTTAAATTTGCACTAAATATTTTTGGCAAGAATACAGCATCTGTGATTCACATCACCAGGAGGCACATAATGTTAGTAAGTCTCTGTTAGTGATGCTAATTTGACTACTTTGCTATGTGTAACCACCAGCCTGCTCTACCATGAAGGAACGTTTCCCCCTTTCCAGTCAGCAAGGGCTCTACTGGGTGACATTATGAAACTATAGGAATATGTCATTCCTCATCATCTTGCTTAAGTGCTTTTTGGCATCCCTTGATGATCTTAAAGTCACTTATTTCACTGTAGTTTACAAACTGGTGAATTTTCTAATTTTTCTTTCTGTCTGAATTTATTTATTTTTCCTCTCCAAGCCCCCCCTACCCCTGCTTCATTATGACTACTGAAATGCTTATACTAAAATATCAATTATTAAAATCCTTCAACCCCACATTTTCTTCCCAGGCTTGCTCTACTGCACCCCAAGCATGAGTTTGAGTATATTGATCTCATGAGCAAAGATCTATTCACTCTGAAATGCTGGCTATGCTTCTAAGCCCTGGCTCCAGGGAAAAGTTCAGAGTTATCTCCAGATTTTAGTGGTAGGTTTGCAGCCAGAATATGATGTATTTATATATGTTTGAGCTTTTGATTTTGAGATAATTATAGATTTATATGTAGATCTAAGAAACATCCAGAAGCTCTTCACCAAGGCCCCCCAGTGGTAACATCTTGCAAGACAATAGTACAATATCAGCAAGGGATTAGCTGTGATGTAATCTATAGACCTCATTCAGATTTTACCTATTTTATATGTTCTCATTTGTCTGTATGGGGATATTTATTTCTATTCAAGTGTACCTTACTTATTTATAGATCTGTGTGACCACCACGATATCTCTGATATGTGGATGGTAATTCACAATAAGTGGGTGTAGAGACTAGGGAAAAATAGAGGTACTTTGGATTAAGAAGAGGGAAATAAAAGGAAGGGAGGAGGTATCAAGCAGAATGAACTGGACATTATTACCTTATGTACATAGATGATTATATAACTGGTGTGATTTTACAACGTGTACAATCAGAAGAATGAGACATTATACTCCATTTATGTATGATATGTCAAAATACATTCTACTATCATATATAAATAATTAGTACAAATAAAAAAAGACACAAAACAGATCCATCATAAAGCTCTTTTAATAACTTTTAAAGTAACTGAACTCTCCTATCACTAACTCAGGGCAACTGCTAATTTGTTCTCTATCTCTATAATTTTGTCATTTTAACAGTGTTACATTAATGGAATACTTTGGTGTGTATGTTTTTAGAATGAATATTATTAAAAACTAAGCAGTATTTCCTTGAGCTCTATCCAATTGCTCTTTTTTATTGCTGAGAATATTTCATGGTATGACTATACCACAGTTTTGCCATTTACCCAGTGAGGGATGTTGGGTAATTTCCAGTTTTCAGTTATTGTGAATAAAGCTGCTATGGACACTTATACATAGGTTTTTATGTGAACCTAGGTTTTTTTTCCTCTGGGATAAATGCCTAGGTGTGCTATTGCTAGTCTGTATAATAAGTTTATTGTGTTTTGTAAGAAAGTATCAGTTTTTTCCAGAATGACTTTACCATTGTACCATTTTACATTTCCACCTACAGTTTATGGTGATCTATTTACCTGTCATTCTTGCCAGGATATGGTGTCCCCACGGTTTTTTATTTTGTCCTCATTATTTATTTGATTCACCTATTCTGATAGGTGTGTAATGATATTTCCTTGTAACTTTAATTTGCATTTTCCTAACAGCTAATGATGTTGAACAAGTCTTTGATGTGCTTATTTGTCATCTGTGAATTCTCTTCAGTAAAACACATCTTGCCTATTTTCACAATTTTTTAACTGTTGAATTTAAGTTTTCTTTATATATGCTCTAGATACCAGTAATTTGTTGATACGTTGTTCACAAATATTTTCCCTCATTTTTCATTCTCTTCATATGGGTTCTGACAAAGCAAATTTTTGGTGAGGTCCAATTTACTCATTTTTTTTTTATAGATCATGCTTTTCATACCATGTCTTAAAAAGTTTTGTCTAGTAATATATCCTGAAGACTTTTCTCCTTTATTTTTAAAAAATATTTTCTAATTTTACATTTATATCCATGATTCATTTCAAAATTTCAGTTAGTTTTGTATAAGCTGTGAAGTTTAAATCAATGCTTTTCTGCCTGCCTCTCTTTCTCCCTCCCTTCCTTCTTGTCCCTCTATGCCTATCTCCCTCCCTTCTTTCCTTCCTTCCTTCCTTCCTTCCTTCCTTCCTTCCTTCTCTCTATTGCTTGCCCAGTTGTTCCACCACTGTTTGCCAAAAATTATCATTCCTCTGTTGGAAACCTTTGTATCTTTGTCAAAAACTCTAATGGACTTATTATATTTATTCTCTATTTTTTATGCATAACTGTCCTGTTAATACTACATTGTCTTAATTAGTATAACTACATAATACCATCAATCCATTTTATCTAAGCTCTTCATCTTTAGATTGAACCAAATAGTAGAATAAAAATATTTGGGAAAAATATATATCTACTAAATATATACAAAATTTTCCTTGCATTATTATGTAAACAACATAATAGGGGACATAGCATTTACATTTTATTAGATGTATATATATGTTCATCTATAAATGTTCTAAAATATATGGGAATCTACAAGTAAGTAGATTATATGCACATACTATGCCATTTTAGATAAAAAGCTTGAGCTTCTTCCTATATTCCTAAATATAGGATCCACTTTTGTAGATCAAGGGTTGGCAGTGACCTGATTATTTAAGTTGATTTTATTGGGATATGTCATGCTTATTTATTATGCAGTTTCTATGGCTCTTCCCTCTGCAGCTGTAACAGAGACCTGATGGCCTAAAACCTAAACATTGAGTATTTGACGCTATGAGAAAAAAAATGAGCTAAGCCATGTCTTAGATCATTGTACAGTCTGAAAAAAATTCTGAAACTTCATATGGCTTCATTTTGTATATGCCTCTTAGATGCATCAATTTGGGAATCCTAGATCCTTCTCTCTGCATCCAAGTGTGCTCTCCTCGTGTTTGCAGTGGTGGCCATTAATGTCATCCTAGTACTGTGAATTTTGTTTCTTTGTTTTCAGTTAATGGCTAAAGAATAAAAAACTGAAGCACAGTAAAATATAAAGAGTTTATGTAAAAAAAATGATTCATGAAGCAAGCAGCTCCAAATCAGAAGTGGATCAGGAGTTCCAAGGGAACACAGTGGAAGTCTTTTATAAGATGAATTTAGAAGTAAAGCAAAGAAAATATTTGATTGGTTATGATTGCGTAGTTACCTTATTTGGTCTATTCCATCAGAAAGTCTCTAGTTACCTAAGTTCATTGGCTGTTTTTCATTGATTGATCTTACATTCTCTTTTTGATTAATTTAGACATTTACAAGAAATAGCTCAAGTTAATTTTCACTTATGTTTGCAAATTCAGCAAGGTTGAGGGTCCCGATGAAGCCTAATCAACTTTGTCTGCTCAGGGATCCTTCAGTTCCTGTTTCTAGTTTACTTTTATAAGAGCAAACATGGAAGTTTCAGAATTAAGGAACAGGAGTATAAATGCTGAAACATGGTAAATATTAAGTATTGTCCAGATTGTAGATGGATGGGAAGTGCAGGGACAAGTATTTTCTTCACTCATATAAAAAAAAAAAGAAAAGAGACTATTCAATCAATGTCATCCAAAAAATAGGCACACATAACTCTTAAAAAGTTGTAAAGGCAGAAGAAGTGAACATCAAAGTACATCTATTAAAAATTGAGAGGGAGAAGTGGAAGAGAAGAAGTGAGGAGTAATAGTGTCTAAATCAAGAAGCGAGGAATAAAAGATCCTCTATAGGTACAATATGAGAAAAAGTTGGTAGCCAGACATGGTGGTGTACACCTGTAATCCCAGTGGTTCAGGAAGCAGAGGCAGAAGGACCTCAAGTTCAAAGCCAGCCTCCCCAACTTAGTAAGACCCTAAGCAACTCAGTGAAACCCTTTCTCTAAATAAAATACAAAAAAGGGCTGGGGATGTGGCTGTGGTTAAGTGCCCCTGGGTTTAATCCCCTGGTACCAAAAAAGAAAACAAAAGGTTGGGTCCCAGAGGTCCCATAGACATGGAGCAGACCTTGGTTTCCATTTCATTCCGTTGCCTTGTGCTTTGTTCTGTGTGTAAATGTACATTTTACTTCAGTAATAATATATAATTTTAAAAGTTCAAGAAAAACATTTGGAAGACCCTGGTCTATGGAATTACAGAAAACTCAATGCTCACTCTGTGGCCCATCTGCCTTCCTTCCTCCCCAGCCCCCCGGGGTGCTCCCCACACCACATCTGTACAGTACTCTGGGTTCCTGCAATGCCCTGCCCCTGGGCACTTCTAAATCCCATGGACCCCAGGCCCAGAACAATCTGTGCACTTTCTCTAAGCTGTTCTGCTACTCTAGCTCCCACTCAGCCCATATTTGCACTCTTCATTTTCCCCAAAGTTTACTTTGTATCTTTCTCATCACGGTCATTCTTAATTTCACTGGGAAAAACATAAGAAAAAATCCAAACATCTGTGGCCACTTCAAAGCCTTGTCCATGGCCTGCAGACCTACTGGTCATTCCTTATCACCTTTGTTCCTGCTACCATGGCCTTCATTTTCTGGGGGCAATCCAGGTTTTCCCCCACTGCAGGGCCCTATGTTCAGGGACTGGCTTAAGGTCACCATCACCAGGTGACAGCATCACTTCCTGAGACACCCTTTCTTGACTCCTACCCACACCACAGTTCAAACAACAACAAAAGCAACCAATTCTGTTGTATGTTTTATGACAATTATCTTTCCCCCCCTTGGTGCTCATCACAAAGATAATTATTAATTATTTGTTCAATTATTTACTGAATGTTCCCCCACACCCAACTGACCTGAAAACAGGATACTTATATCTGGCTTTTAGATTCCTATACCTCTAATGCCTCATCTGATGCTTGCCATAAAGTGAGTGTTCATTCATTGTTGTGTTATATAAAAATTTAAAGACCAAGAGATCTTTGAAATAAGGGTTTTGTTGAATTGTTGCTAATACTAGTTAAAAATACAAGAGGTCCTTCCTGGGATGAATTCCCTAAGCCACGAGCAGCATGATTAGATAGGAGTTAGAAAAAAAAAGTCTACTAGATCTCCAAAGCCACAGTATTTTATAATAAAACTCAGAGGATAAGGAAACATAAGTCACTGACTTTGAGCCTATACCTCCTATTGATTAAAGAGGCAGGACAACACAAAGTGGGTAAAGCCTTGGGATAGGAAGACGACCTATAAGAAAATGACCTATAGGAAGAGCTTGATGCTTTTTGATTGGTCAATTTTGAAAGCAGATGTGATGCTGCTTTGATGGCTAACCTTCACTATACAGTTCAGGAATGTGGAGCTTTTTGTTTCTTTTCTCTTCTTTGGTTCAGCCTGAAGCTGTCAGTTAAATCAATTCTCCTTATTTCTTCCCTTTCTCCACCCTCTTGGCCTGCGACTAAATGTAGGGCATCTCAGAATTCCTTATCAATTCATTATGTTACAGGAAGGAGTGTATCATGTTGGCAGGTTTCAGCAAAGGGCATGGCATTTCTCTGCTACAAGGCTTAGCATCTACATGGAGAGAGGAGAGAGGTCTTTAGAGTGTTGGGGGTAAGGTGATCTTTGAACCCCGAGGAGCTCATTAGAATTGCTAATGAATAGTCTTTGTTTGTTTTGTTTTTTGGTGCTGGGGATCAAACCCAGGGCCTTGTGCATACAAGGCAAGCACTCTACCAACTGAGCTATGTCAAGAGCTTTGAAATGTTGTGAACAACCAATAAAAAAAAATTGCTAATGAATAGGAAGGGGAGATGCAGATTGGCCCACAAGACTAGATTTGTCTGTCTTCCTAGTGATGTCTACTGATGTCTCTTGTCATACCCTCCATGTGGACAACAGGAGTTATAGTTTTCAGGACATGCCAGAAGATCTGTTTCTAATACGGAGGAAAATAACTTGAGATGCAATTCTGAGCTGGGAGATCATTGTCAAACACACTGGTGACCAATGTGCCAGCACCTCAGTGTCTAGTTGGATGGATCCCTGGGGTCAAAATAGAAAAAAAAAGTAGCTAGGAATGGCTATCATCCCCTGTTGTGCTATATAGGTGCTGAGTTGCCAAGGTAAACACCATCCCTTCATTACAGAAGACTACTGGAATAAAATGAATAAGGGAATGGCTGGGAGGCTGAATAGACCTTCACTGTGGATATGCAAGCAGTTTTGCCAATTATATGCGGAATTGGTTACTGCTGTCATGCAGAAAATGCTGCAATCAGGAAATCCAAATAAGACCATTGAAACAGCTTAGGAGAGATTAGCATGAAGAGGAAAAAATTGATTTGAGGGTCATATACGGGCAGAGGTGAGGTTTCAGCTATGAAAGGATAAGCTCTCAGAGAGAGAGGAAAAGTAGAACTTTGAAAAGTAAACTGGTGACCTTGTATGATGGCAGCATAGCAAACTTTCCTGATTGCTGAACATGAAACCATGAGTGAGGAAAGAAACGCTTTTTCAAGAACTACACTGAATGTGAGGTTAAAGGTTTGCATTTTGTTATACAGAAGAGCATGCTCCACCTTTCCCCTTTGTAAAATGTGGTGATTGATGATCTCATGTACGAACCTCATTGACCCTCTGGTCTTGCAATTTGGATGATTCAGATTGTGAAGTCAGTGGCAATTTTCTTCAGCCTTCACTACCTCCCAATCTTTCACTCAAGCCAGAAAGGATAAATAGGAACAAAAGGGTGAGGATTTGTGGGCAAGCCTTTACATTTGCTCAGTCAGCCTCACAGCAAGATTACCAAGTTCAACATGGAGGAAGAAGAAAGATTTCATGCACTATTCATAGTTACAGGTTTTACATTTTTCTTTTTAAAGTATGTATAACATTTCCCATGTTCCCTCTCATTTCTGTCAACTACAGGGCTTTCAACACTGACTCACCAAGGACCAACTGATTTTTTATAATTATGACCTCACATTTCAGAAAATCTTGTGCCTTTTGCAGCTTATCGATAAATTTAGTACCCCTATAGTGACAATAAAAAAGACCAAGAGTCATAGGGGGACTTTGAAAGAAAGGCTTTTTTTTGGGGGGGGGGGGCGCGATATTTTGATTATTAAATAGATTAAAAAGTAGAATTTATTGATTGGAAAAAGCAAGCCTGACTCACAGCGACTAGAACTCCTTATTGGCCGAAGGAAGGAGAGTGGAGATGCAGGCATTTGTCTCTAAGTTAGTCCATAAGCATATATAATTCTTTAAAAGAAAAAAAAAAGAAATTGAAGTATAACATAATGAAATACTTGAGGTTGTTTCTTCAACAGAAGGCAAGGTTCAGAGAAATAAATCAACAGAGTGAATCCACAGGAACCTAGACCTCCCCCACAATGAAATTCACTTTCTTTATGATATTTTCCAGTTATGAGACTCTTTTTCAATCCTACTTTGTTAATGAAAGCAGGGGGTCTTAGGAACAATGTGCTTGGCCAGGGGTAGGCTTTGCTTTCAAAGCTGTAGTGGGAGGGTGCCCTCTGGTGGCAGCCAGAGTTGGTCCTGAGGTTGAGAGGATGGAGATATTGACCAAGGCACCTAGAAACTCCTTCCTGCAATATCTTTGAATGATGAAAATAGAGAAGTATAATGATAGCACTGAGAAGCATCTCTGATGTTCAGTAGCCACTACAGTAGTTATGCCAATTTTTTTAAAAAGACCGAGATTTCCCAAGGCCTTCTGGTCACTCTACTTTCCTCCAGATATCCCTGCCCTAGAATAGGTAGGGACTCTGTGGGAATTAATTGGAGCCAATTCTACATGATTCATGTTGAGCTTGATGCTTGTTCTCCATGGTTAAGGGTTTTGAACATGAATCCTTGGAGCATCTGGTATTTGGGATGAATGGGGAAGAAGAAATGAAGAAAGAAAATTTTACACCCCAGAAGTGGTGAAGTAGAGAAGTAAAAAGAGCTGATTACTCTCAGGTTAAATTCTCTGATACTTGGCCTGAGTCTTTGGTGCCAGCCTATGCTCACAGATGCAGAGAATAGAGAGGAATGTGGCTTTGATGCTCTCTAAATACTTGTCTCGGACATATCTTGCTTATCTCTTGCACCCCATATGGTAGGGGTAACCTAAAGACCGTTGCCTCATGTAGCACTCAGGATGTTCTCATTACACTATTGTGGAATGGATTTTGAGCATCCTTTCTCCTTCCTGGAGGCAGAAGGGTCCTTCCTGAAAAGCAGGGGCAATGCAGATGTGAAGAAGAGGCAGTGTCAGAAGGGGGAAGCAGATAGTAGACCAGAGGACCCAGATGTGCTCTTCCAGATAAAATTAAGGGATACAAAAATAGAATAAAAAGAGGGAGGAAAAAAGGAAATTGGGTGAAGTAAAAAGGACAGATGAGGAGGAGACACCCAAGGAGGAGAGATGTTATAGGAAAAAAGTTAAATCGAGAATAATGTATTCACCAGGTGTTAAATTGTCTGTCTGGTGGACATCATCTATGCATCTGTGTCTGGGAGACTGGAAGGGCAGCCTATACTTCAACAAAACGAATTAAGTTAGGGGGCTGACTTGAGCACTGGAGAAGAGTTGGGGCATAGACTTTCATTTCTGCCTCTTTTACTGCCTAGATGCAGGAGCCCTGCTTACTACTATCATATGACTGTGAGCAGGTCACAGGACAGAGTGAAAGACAACAGTTCTTGAAAACAAAATGCTTAATTGGCATAACTTTGCTTTATTTCCAATGTAGAATTTTCCCCCAAGCAAGTCATATTTCCAAATTCAAAGCAACTTGATCCCTAGAATGCTATTTCCGTGATTCTGCCACTCTTTCTCCAAACATTACTCTTGTCTCTTTGTCAGGATGAGGACCAAACCAGCATGTGTCAGCTGTTAGGGGAGCTAGATACCTTCAGGTTATCCCCTCCATTTCTCAGTGCACTAAGACAAAGGACTCCCCAGGGTCCTTTGCTAACTGATTCTCCTCCTGCACCAGCTACTTCTCCCAGGGTACTTCCAGGATACAGCATGAGATCTGTCTCAGAAAATACGATTCCTTTCTTCTGGCACTTCCTTCTCCAGAGGTATAATTTCTACATGTGGAAATTACAAAGAGAAAAAGTTTGGCTGCATGTAAGTGAATCTTTGGGGATTTGTCAAATCTAGACAAGGGGGTCTCTGGAGCTGGTGAGTCCCATCTCTGGAGAGGGCATCTCTTAGAGTCCACATGACTTGACAGCCTGACCATGGTGTTCACAGCATCAACAGAGGAAATAAATGAATGCATGAATTGCAAGGTGGTGAATGTCTGAGGGTTGAAGAAAATATTTTGCATTTCATCAATAATTAAATAGTACTGTTTTTCTCCCTATAGAAGAAAAGTAATGTAAGTACTTCAGGCCTGGGTGGTAGAACCTCTGGATGAATAAGCTGAGACAGTGTAAGTATGCTTGACTTGGACAAAAAGATACATTTAACTCCCTGCCTATCATTTACAACCTGTGGGGCATTTGGAGGGTATTTTGTCATACTCACTACTGGTTTCTTGTAAAATATGATACAAATAGATTAATTTACAATGTTATTGTATAGTTAAATTAAGATTCTGCTAGTTAAATTCCTGAGTATACTATGTAAAAACTGTGTGTCATTTACCATACAGCATTATTGAGATGTGAAATATGTACACTGGATGCTTAAACAGATTTCTTGATTAATTATTGTTGTTTCAAGAAAAGTGGGAATAAGTCACTACCTTTCCCTCCCTTTGTAAATATAAATCCACAAGCCTTCCCTGAAGCATGTCAGATATATGATAGATGGTATATAGATAGATGATAGCCAGATAAATGGAAAGATATTCTGGTTTTGAAAATTGAAAGTATTATTGAGACAACTGTTAATTTATGAGCAGATATAAGCAAAAATACAGGGAAATTCTAAATACATTTAACCCATTTTCCCCAAATGATAGCTGTTTACAAAATAGCTGCTTACAAAATTATAGTATAATATCACAATCAGGACACTGACATTGATGTAACTCACCAATCTTATTCAGATTTCCCTAGGGCTCCTTATAGTTATTGTGTCTGTGAATCTGCATTTGTGGGACTATATTTCTGTACAAGTTTACCACCTGTGTAAGTTCATGTCTCTACCACCAAAGTTAAAGATGCTTTAAAGTTCTGTTCAATAAATATGCTAAAAAAAGAAAAAAAATCCTAAATAAGAAATTTAACATTATACCTCAATGAGATAGAAAAGAACAATCTAATCCCAAAGTTTACAGGAGGAAAGAAATAAGAAATACCAGAATAGAAATTAATAAAATAGAAACTAGGGGAAAAACCCGAATCAATAAAACTTAAAATTGATTTTTTGAAAAATTTGACAAATGCTTAGCTAGAGTGAGGAAAAATAGAGAGGAAACAAATAAATAAATTCAGAAACAAAAGTAGAGACATTTCTACAGATGTTTAAGAAGAAGAAAGGAAGAAAAAGAATACTATGAACAACTATACACTAACAAATGGGATAACCTAGAGGAAACAGATAAACTCCCACAAGTATGTTATCTACAAACATCGAATCAGGAAGAAATAGAGAGCCAAAACAAATTAAGAACAAATTAAAGAGGTCGAAACCGTAATTAGAAACCTCCCAACAAATAAAAGCCTAGGCCTAGAGGGCTTCATGGCTCAACTCTACCAACATTCAAAGAATTAATGCCAATGTTTTAAAACTCCTCCAAAAATGAGAGATGAATGGAACACTTGTTAGCTCATCTTACAAGTCCAGCATTTCCTTGATACTAAAACCAGACAAAGATATCACAAAAAAACTCTAAGCCAATATGTTTGGCAAACACTGATGCAAAAATCCTCAATTCAACATTAGCAAACAGAATTCAACAACATGTCAAAAATATTATAGTGCACTATGATCAAGTGAGATTTATTCACATCATACAAGGCTGATTTGACATATGCAAATCAATCATTGTGACATGTCACACTGACAGGCCGAAAGATAAAAACATGATCATCTCAACTGATGAATGAAAAGGAATCAATAAAATCCAACCTTTTTTTTTCTTTTTAAATAACACTGCCAATGGTTTAGGTAGGGTTAAAAGCTCCTCAACATAGTAAAGGCCATTTATGAAAAGTCACAGTCTTTCATGATGTTAGCACATCAAAATCAATGTGTGGAAAACTGAAAGCTTTTCCTCTAAAATCCAGTACAAAACAAGAATAACCACTCTCTTGCCACTACTTTTATCAACACTATACTAGAAGCATTAGCCACAGAAATCAGTGAAGAAAAAGAAATAAGAGGTATCCAAATTAGAAAGAAAAATGTAAAATTATCTCTTTCTGCAAATAACATGATTTTATATTTATAAACCTCCAAAAACTACACCAAAATTTGTTAGAACTAATAAAATAGAGATTAGTACAGGTGCAGGATACAAAATCAACATCCAAAAATCAGTTTCATTTCTATAAAAAAAGATAGTGCAGCAAAAAACGATCAAGTTAACAATCTGATTTATAATAGCATCCAAAACCAAGACCCAAAACAAAGAAACAAAAAACACAAATTAAAAATCCTTAGAAATAAATTTAACAAAGGAAATGAAAGATATTTACACTGAAAACTATAAAACATTAATAAAAGAAGCTAAAGAAAACACAAATAAGTGGAAAATATCTCATGTTCATGAATTTGAAGACTTAAAATTGTTAAAAATGTCCATACTATCCAAAGCAATATGTTAATCCAGTGCAATCCCTATTAAAATGCCAAAGGCTTTTTTCATAGAAATACAAAAACAATTCTAAAGTTTATACGAAATCACAAAAGTCCTTTAATAACCAAAGAAATACTGAAATAAATAAATAAAGTTGGAAGCATCACAATTTCTGACTTTAAATTATATTACAAAGCTATAGTAATCAAAACAGCACATGGATGGCAAAAGAAAAAAAAAAAGACATAGATCAGGGGAAAAGAATAGAAAGACCAGAAATAATTCCAAACATGTATGATCAAATATATATATATATTTTTAAAAAGTACCAAGAGAACACATTTAGACTGGATGTGGTAGCACATGCCTGTAAACCCAGCAGCTTGGGAGGCTTAGGCAGGAGGATCACAAGCTTAAAACCAGCCTCAGTAATTTAGTGAGGCCCTAAGCAACTTAGCGAGACCTTGTCTCAAAATAAAAAAATAAAAAGGGTTGGGAATGTGGCTCAGTGGTTAAGTGCCACATGAATTCAATCCTCAGTACAAGATAACAATAATAATAATGATAATAATAATAACAAAATACAAGAACATATTTAGAAAAGAATAGCCTCTTCAATAAACAGTACTGGGTCCAGCAGTTCTGGAGGCTGAGGCAGGATGATCTGGACAAAACTAGCCTAACCAACTCAGTGAGACCCTGTCTCTAAATAAAATACAAGATAGGGCTGGGGATGTGCTCAGTGGTCAAGTGCCCCTCAGTTCAATCCCTGGTACCCAAATAAATAAATAAACAAATAGTACACTGGAGAAACTGGATTTTCACATGCAAAAGAATAAAATTGAACCCTTATCTTACACCAGACACAAAAAGTCAATTTTAAATGGTTAAAATGCCTAAATGTAATGCCTGAAACTATAAAATTCCTAGAAGAAAACACAGGGGGAAAACTCCTTGATGTTAAAGTTGGCACTGATTTTTTTTTTGTATCATAACACAAGCTCAGATAACCAAAGAAAAAATAAATAAATGAGGAATTAACCAAACTAACCAGCTTATCACAGTGAAGCAATCAATCAACAAATTGAAAAGGCAACCTGTAGACTGGGAAAAAATGTTTGCTAACCATATTTCTGATAATGGTTGACATCTAAAGTTTATAAAGAACTCATACAAATCAGTAGCTGGAAAACATGTAACCCAATTTAAAAATGAGTAGGATATCTAAATAGACATTTATACAAATGATAAATAAAAATGATCAACATGTTAATGAAAAGAGATGTTCAACATTACTAATCATCAGGGAAATGTAATCAAACCACCATGAAATATGACATCATACCAGTTGGGATGGCTGTTAACCAGAAAGAGATAAAAAGTCTTGGTGGGGAAAGGGAACCCTTATACACCTTTACTGGGAATATAATCCATGCAGCTACTAAAGAAAGCATCACAAAGGTTCTTGAAGAAATGATAAACAAAATGATCACATGATCCAGGAATCCTTCTTCTAGGTATGTATCCAAAGGAAGTGAAATCACCACCTCATAAAGGTCTTCTTTCTTTCCGCAGCAAACTGTCTGGAAAGAACAGAATGATCCATTTCTGGATGATCAGGTGACATTGCAGAGAAGCTCTGAAATGAGAACTACAAAATGAGATTTGCATCACATCCTATGACAAACACAAAGTCCCATTTAAGGAAGCAGGTAGGAATTGTGTGTGTGTGTGTGTGTGTGTGTGTGTGTGTGTGTGTGTGTGTGTTTAAGAACTGTTTGTGAAGATTCAAATCCAAACCAATGGCATTTTGGGAAACAACATATGAAATTTTATGCAAGGAATTGAAGAGATCTCTAGTATTGTAGAGAAAAAGGTCAAGTGAGTTTGTATATAATGTCCCATGAACATCAAGTCAAGATCGGTTTTAGAATGGCTTGCATTCTCATGCTCACCTAAAAGTGATGCATATCAATATGCCACCAAAGTTCACATTCTAGCCCTGTGGCATTTTACCTCTGTGCCTCATCCCCTCCAGAGAAGGATATCTGAAATGTTCTGCTTTCCTTCATAATCAAAATTCCCATTTCAGGCCAAACACCATCCACAGAGTGTTTGGCACATGTTGAACATTAGTCAATACCACTATTCCTCTCCTCAGGCCACAGGAGAATATTCAGGTTGACACTCTTTGTTAAGTGATATGGCTATCTTAGAGCCATCTGGCTCTGTGGAAACATCTTTGTTTTTTTCTATTGGGCAGACTGTCTCCTCTTAAATCCCAAAAATAAATCACAAGCAACACAATTTGTTGTTGTTTGAATGCATGTGATTAAAGGAAAGATTTATCTTCAGAGAAATATTCATAGTTTTTCCTTCTTCTCTTCTCCTTCTCCTTCTCCTTCTCCTTCTTCTCCAGAAGGACTACGCCAGAAGGACTTCTTCTTCTTCTTCTTAGCCAGGACTACTGCCATCTATGAGTGAAGCCTGGGACAGGTGCTATGTGATTGTGGACAAGCCACAATCTCACCCAGAATGAGACTGAATCAACTGAACAGCTTTTGCTGGGGGACTCCCATGAGGCAGCCATGGCCCCACATGCTGGAGGGAAGGAGAACAGAAGCCCAGTGATGAAGAAATCCAAGGCCTCGTTGTCAGGAAGCTCACAGCCAGGAAATGGAGTGCCCTGTTTTCGGTCATAATCAAAATCCCCATTTCAGGCCAATAGTCAAGAGCCACTCTTTAGGGATAATGCTAGAGTAAGTTGTGAACCCCACCCTGAGAACTCACTGGAGCAAAAATTGCCACAATGAGTGAAGGGCAAAATGACACTGAATTTTATTATCTTAACATTATGACAAAGCTGTAAGCAAAGTTAATCCAAAATAGGAAAGCAATGGACACTGGCTTTGCACATTATTTTAAAAAACACAGCTTTTTAATTATACAAATAATCATATTAAGTGTGGAATAATTTTGAAATGTGGGGGACAGGAAAATGAAAATCACTACATTACTGCTATCTGAGAATATGTGCTTCTGACCATGGCTCTATCTCTCCACCTTCATTTTCTCAAAAGTGGAATAATGACATCCAATCTGCTCTGCAACCTGCTCTGAACTTAAATTAATTTTCCACATTTATATGAGTAACTAAATCCCTAAGCTATCATTTTTCTGAATGTAAAAGGATTCAGTTTGGATGAACCATGGTCTGATTATTCTAAATAACCCACAAAAATACCCTATCTGTATCTGTTTCTGAAACTTTAACCACATTTGTTGGCTAAACGTTTGTGTATATCCTTATTTACTTAGAAATAATTCCTAAAAATTGCATTGCTGAGCAGACACATTTTATGCTTATTGCCAAACTAATAAGCTTTTTTGATAATCTGCTTTGTTGACGATAAAAACCAGCATGATACATGGGAGCTTATTTCTTCACAGCATGTCACAGATCTGCTCCCACAAGTTACCATTCTGACTTCAGATGACTCACTTTAACAAATTCACATGTATCGTAAAGATTTTATCATGTTTTCTTGCTAATAGGCACGAAAAATCTTGTCATTTTACCACATCAAGTTTTCAATAAATGACTTGGGATATAAGATACCTATGACAATCAGCATGAACCTTAGTAATACTTAGAGAGAAATTGGAATGCAGGAGGGGAAGAAAAAAGAATATTGATTAAGATACATAGTATCACATTCTCTGAATTATTGAAATCCTTAACAAGAAGCACTACAGGCATTGAAACCTTTAACACAAATTAAGATCTCTTTCCCTTGAAAGGCATATGGTTCAGTGGTGAGGACTCCGCAAGGTGTGGAAACATGGGGCTTTGGGTCTTATTCCATACCTTAAAGCTGTGTGAAGAAATTTGAGCAGATCCATTAAATTTCCCATCTGGAACCAGATGAAAAAGCTTGCCAGTTCTGCCTCACGTGATATTATAATTTCCAGAGAAGAGTGTTATTAAATTAAGGGGTTATGATTAAGACCAACTGGCATAAGGACTTGGATTTGGTTATCCTCCAGAAGTGATTAATGCTCAACTTGTTTAATTAGTTTTTCTTTCAGTGATTTGAAAAGCTACTTTCAGGAGGATTCTGGAACATGATTATACTTGGTGTTGGCTGTGAGCAGTGGTGCCGGAGTCATGACCCATTTGCCTTTACATGCCCAGAGCTTTACCCTTCACAACTACCTAGAAAAGTCAAGATAATGGAGAAATGATCACTAGGTAGGGCCAAGTATGAAAATAAAGGCCACCACCATTCGGTTTCACTAGAAGCTTGATGCATTGGGTTATTTTAATACCACAAATGATTCTCATTTTTGCATTTATTTCATAGCTACCTTTGTGGGCTACAAACAACGGAGGTAAGTAAACTCCACAGGTATTTTGGTCACACTCTCCTGATGAGCATGATTTTTCCTTTAACTGCCAGCACCAAAAGGATCTCTCCATCTTGTCATGGAGAAACCAGCAGCTAGGAAAAAGAAAGGTCTCAAAACTGACGAGTAATGTAGGATGGGAAGGCAGAGGGAGCTGGGATCAGTGCTAGAAAAGAAGAAAGCTCAGGCAGTAGGAGAGAGAAACAGAAATTGTCAGCTCCTGGTCCTGTTCCAGTCCACACATTTGTCTACAAATTTTCACTCATTGTGTGTCATCTTCATTTTAAAGGCAAGAAAATCAGGGTTCAGAGATGAGTCACTTTTAGATGCCTACATACTTATTCAACAGGTGTTTGAAGTAGGGTTTTCTGCTTTTCTTATGCCAAATATGAAACTGTATTCTCTCCCAGAGTCAGAATCTAGAGTCCTTAAAATCATGAACTTCATTGATAGTCAAGGCAGAGCTGGGGTTGTGTCAAATGTAAATACAAATATCAATGATGACAATAATAAACATTTACTCAGCACTATATGCTAGGCACTGGTTCAAGCACTAAGCTGCTTTTAATAAGATTGGGTAGGAAGTGAACAGAACGGGGGATAAGAATGTGAAAGACAGTGAAAAGAATTTGACACAAATTTCCTATGTATGTATATGAATACAAGATTGGGGTCCTAAATAGAAAAAGATATATTCCATGCATGTATAATTTTATCAAAATGGACTCTTCTGCCATGAATAACTAAAAAAATAAGAAAAAATATAGGGTATGACATGGTACCTTAATAGAACTTTATTAGAATTTTCAATGATTAAAGCTTTTTTCTGATTCACATTATATGTCCATTTTTGGTTGGCTTTGTTATTTTTTACTGCCTGACAGATGTAGAGAAGATGTAAATCACACATTGTCTCTTAAAGCACTCACCTGGAGGTGACACAAAACCAGATGCCATGGGCCCACTGGACTCACAAGTCCCTACTTGATTGCGAGGGGAGGGGCTGTGCCTGGGAAGCAGAGTCCGATACTAGGTGACATGCAATGACTATCGTGCATGTGTAATGTCCTTTGCTTCTCCCAAAACTATTTTACAGAATAGGAAATGAGGTGGGGAAAGATTTGGGGACCTGTTGTAAATCACACACAACTCATATAGATAGAGCTTAGCCTTGATTCCAGGCAATTTGACTCCAAAGTCTGCATGCTTTTTATTATTTATTTTTTAAATTAATGAATAACAATTATAATATTTATCAAGTAGGTCATGATTTTTTTTTTTGTATCAGGGATTGAACTCAGGAACACACAACCACTGAGCCATCCCCCGCTCTATCCCTAATTTGTATTTTATTTAGAGACACGGTCTCACTGAGTTGCTTAGTGCCTCACTGTTGCTGAGGTTGGCTTTGAATCCACGATCCTCCTGTCTCAGCCTCCTGAGCTGCTGGGATTACAGGTGTGTACCACCATGCCCAGCTGGCATGATTTTTTGAAATATGTATACATGATGGAATGGCTAAATCAATATAATTAATGTATGAATCACTTGTTTGTTATGAGAAACTTAAAATCCAGCAATTTTCAAGTAAATAATACATAGTTATTAGCTACAGTGTCTGTTAGCCAATGCATCTCTTGAACTTACTTCTCCTATTTAACTGAATATTTGTATCCTTTTATCAACATGTCCCCAATCTCAACCTCACCCCATCAGCCCCTGGTAAGCACCATTCTTCTTTCTGCTTATATGATTCTATTTATAAATGAAATTACATTATTTGTCTTTCTGTGGCTGGCTATTTCACTTAGCATAATGTCCTCTATTTCTATATGCTTGTATCACAAATTATAGATATATCCTTTGTTTTAATAACTGCATAGTATTCTGTTGTGTTTATATACTATGTTTTCTTTTTAAATTTATTATTATTATATTATGGTGAATGGTCACTGTATAACAATTAATTAAAATTACAAATTAATGTTTCATTGTGACATTTCCATATATTCATATATGCTTTGATAGTATTCACTCTCCCTATTGTCCTCTATTGTCCACCATCCTTTCCGCCCTTGTCTCTTTCCTTTTCGTTGACAGGCTCCCTTCTACTTTCTTTTTTAAAATTAATTTTATTATTTTTTAAAAATATATGACAACAGTATAATGCATTACAATCCTTATTACACATATAGAGCACAATTTTTTGTATCTCTGTTTGTATATAATGTATGTGGACACCCAATTTAAATCTTCATACATGTACTTTATATAATGATGACCATCAGATTCCACCATCTTTACTAATTCCCTTCTCCCTCCCTTTCCCTCTCACCCCTCTTCCCTATCTAGAATTAATCTAATCCTCCCATGCTCTCTCTCCCTACCCCACTATGAGTCACCCCCCTTATATCAGAGAAAACACTCGGCATTTGTTTTTTTGGATTGGCTAACTTCACTTAGCATTATCTTCTTCAATGCCATCCATTTACTTGCAAATGCCATGATTTTGTTCTTTTTAAATACTGAGTAATATTCCATTGTGTATAAATGCCACATTTTTTATCCATTCATCCACTGAAGAGCATCTAGGTTGGCTCCATAGTTTAGCTATTGTGAATTGTGCTGCTATAAACATTGATGTGGCCTTCTTTTAAAATTTTAATTAATTGTTATTTTTTATATATTCTTATAGGAGATTAAACTTGCCATACTTTCTGAAACTGCCATATTTTGGTAAACATTATGATCTCCAGTTTCATTCATTTTCCTATAAATTACATTAGTTCATTCTTCTTTGTGGCTGAATAACAAACCGTCTATTGTGTTTGTATACCATGTTTTCTTTATCTTATCTATTGATGAACATCTAAGATGATTTCATTACTTGGCTCTTATAAATAGTGCTGTGATAAACATGGGCGTGCAGGTATCTCTTTTGCATGCTGATTCCGATGCCTTTAGGTCAGTGTACTCAGGAGTATTATAACTGGATCATACATAGTTCTATTTTCAGTATTTAGTACTCTTCAATAGTGACTGTGCCTTCCCACTGACAGTGTGTAAATGTTTGTTTTCTCCCACATCCTTGACAACATCCTTTTTCTGTTGTTTTTGTTTTTGTGTTTTTGATAATAGTCATTCTCACTGCAGTGAGATGGAATCCCAATGTAGTTTTGATGTGCATTTCTCTGATGGCTAATGGGGTGAGCATTTTTTCCATATAACCATTAGCCATTAGTTATTTTTTTGAGAAGTGTCTGTTCAGCTCATTTACTCGTTTATTGACTGGATTACTTGTTCTTTTTGTGTTATTTTTTTGAGTTGTTTATATATTCTGTATATTAATTGTCTCTCAAATGAATAGCTGGAAAAGATTTTCTCTTAGTCTGTAAGCTGTCTCTTCACTCCGTTGATTGTTTCTTTGGCTGTGCAAAAGCTTTTTAATTTGCTGTAATCCTGTATGCCAGTTCTTGACAGTATTTACTGAGCTATTGGAGGAATTTAGGAAGTCATTGTGCAATATCTCAAAAGGCTTCCCCTATATTTTCCTCCAGTAGTTTCAAAGTTTCAGCTCTTACATTAAGGTCTTTGGTCAATTTTTACTTTATTTTAGTACAAAGTGAGAGACAGTGATCTAGTTTCAGTTTAGTACAGGTAGATTTCCAGTTTTCCCAGCACTACATGTTGAAGAGCCTATTTTTTCTCCAATTTATGTTTCGGATCCTTTAACTCAGATGGCTGGCTGGGCACAGTGACACATGCCTGTAATCCCAGAGGCTTGGGAGGCTGAGGCAGGAGGATTCAAGTTCAAAGCCAGCCTCGGCAACTTAGTGAGGCCCTCAGCGACTCATCAAGACACTGTGTCCAAATAAAATATAAAAAGGCTGAGGATGTGGCTCAGTGGTTATGTGCCCCTGGGTTCAATCCCTAGTACCCTAAAATGAACAAACAAACAAGTTAGATGGATAGTTGTAGATGTTTGAATTTTCTCCTGAGTTCTTTATTCTATTCCTTTAGTCTATAGGATTATTTTTATGCCAATACCAAACTGATTTTTTTCTGATGGCTCTATATGGTATATTTTGAAATCAAGTACTGTAATGACTTCGACGTTATTCTTTCTGCTAAAGATCGCTTTGCCTATTCAGGATTTGGGGGATTTCCATTTGATTTTTAATTTTTTAAAAATTTATTCTTATTAGTTATACATATAGTAGAATGTATTTTGACATATTATACATACATGGAGTATCACTTCTCATTCTTCTGGTTGTATATGATGTAGACTTACATTGGTTGTGTGATCATATATGCACATAGGATAGTAATGTCCTATTGATTCTACTATCTTTCCTATTCCCATTTCCCCTCCCTTTACTTCATTCTCTTTATCTAATCCAAAGTACTTCTATTCTTCACTAACCCTCCAAACCCTTATTGTGATTTTAAGGGTTTTATTTTTTCCTAGTTCTCTGAAGAGTGTCATTGACATTTTAGTGGAGAATTTCATTTAATCTTTAGGTTGTATGGCCATTTTAATCCAGTCTATGGATATTTTTATTTTCTTCTTCAATTTTTTTCTTCAATGTTTTTTTAATTTTCATTTTTGAGGTCTTTACTTCCTTGGTCAGGTTTATTCCTAGGTATTTTTTTTAGGTTATTGTGAATGGAATTGTTTCCCTCATTTCTTTCTCTGTGGCTATATACTATTTTTTTATACCCATGTATGTGTTGATGGACACTTAGGTTGATTCCATGTCTTGGATATTGTAAATAATATTGCAATGAACATGAAGGCCTATATTACAATTTACACTGTACCATCACACATTACTGTCTCTCTAGCTACTCTGGACTGAAAACTAACCATGTACTAACCATGAACTCACCATTTACAGAACCTTTACTCCTCTCTATCCTACAAATTTTCTTCATCACATTTTACCAAGAACCATGACACTATTAGGACAGTGGGTAATTTATTCCATCCTCCCTAGGCAATAGTCAAAAATTGAATCTTAGCTTGTCTGACTCCAAAGCCTGTATCTATTGTCTTTACCTTATAAAATTCCTGGGAGACCTAGCACATCTCTAGTCTTAATAAATGTTACATGAGTACCTACTTTTCACAAGATACAGGAAACTGAAGGTTTTCTCATCTTAGCTTGCGATGGGCAGTTATTTAAATATATATCTTCATAGCACAAAGAAAGAAGAGGCCAGACATAAGGCAATCGCCAGCCCATATGATACCTCCATGAGGTTTAGAAAAACACCTGTAATCCCAGCATCTCAGGAGGCTGAGGCAGGAGACTCAAGAGTTCAAAGCCAGCCTCAGCAATTTAGCAAGACCCCAAGCCACTTAGCAAGACCCTGTCTATAAACAAAATATAAAGATGCTCTAGGAATGTGGCTCAGTGGTTCAATGCCCTTGGGTTCAATCCCTGGTACAAAAAAAAAAAAAAAAACAACCTTCAAATCAACAAAAAACAAACAACAATAATTACAAAGTAGCAACAAAAAAATAAATAAAAAGAGAAAAACACTTCTTTCTCAGCTCACCTAACTTCTATTTCTTACACAGTGCATTGATAGAATAAGATCCTCTACTGCCATCTGCTAGAGAATTGTTGTAAAACACATACAAGTCTATGATAACTAACATTGTACATGGTGTCCCTGAAGGATATGCACAAACATTTGCATGGGTGGTTTGACCATGCTCACCAAAGGGCTCCTGGTTCTTCCTTTCTATTTTCCCATGCTGGATTTCATTTGCATTTTACTATTCTAAGAAGCACAGAAGCAGCTTTGCTGTCCTGATAAAATAGAACTGGACAGAAATAATTTGTCAATCTCTCCCATGAGAAAAGCTATGAAAATCTAAGAACATGCAGTCTTCCTATCCCTTTTTTATAGTAAGAGAGAAGCAATTTGCAATCTACACATGACTAATAGTCTTCACCTTTGTCATTTCTGCCTGGAGGACTTCACAAGTGACACCATCAACTCTGAGCATTTGGATAATTTTCTGTGTAGCAATTGCCTCCACATCCTGTGTGCCTCATTCTGAGGGCACAATTCTTCTCTAAGAGCAAGAGCTGAAAGCAATTGGAGAATTGGGATGCATAACACACATGCTGTTTGCCACATCAGTGAGCTCTCTTCTGATTGCTACTTATCCATTCATTAATCTTAGCTGAGTTCCTGTTACCAAACTAGTCTCTATACCAGATGTTGATATACAGCAATGAAGAAAACTTTACCTGCATAGTTAACTTGTGTTTATTTGCTAGATCAATAGTTTTTGCAAGTAGAAACACTATATTAAGTTTTTCTCTGCAACCCCACACTTGTGCCTAGAATAGCTCCAATATAGTCAGATAT
This sequence comes from Ictidomys tridecemlineatus, assembly GCF_052094955.1. Taxonomy (NCBI): domain Eukaryota; kingdom Metazoa; phylum Chordata; class Mammalia; order Rodentia; family Sciuridae; genus Ictidomys; species Ictidomys tridecemlineatus. The sequence goes on from NW_027524565.1 coordinate 32,405, forward strand.
GCAAAATGAGATTATATTTTTAGCATAGCATGATTCTAAAAATAAATCTTTCAAGTGACCCAGTGTCTTGTAGGTGCTACCTTAAATGTGTTACTGAATGGCCAAACTGAAGTCAATCTTCACCAGTGTGTTAGTCAACTTCCATAACTGTGACAAATTCCTCAACTTATGAGGAGTCAAGATTTATTTTGGCTCACAGTTTCAAAGCTTGCAGTTCACAGTCACTTAGTTACATTGTTTTTGGGCCTGTGGAAAGGCAACACATCATGTTGGGGGGTGTGTAGTGGAGCAAAACTGTTCATTTCATGGTGACGGAGAAGCAAAGAGAAGAGAGAAGGAGCTAAGGTTCTCATAACCCCTTTGAAAACACACCTCCAATGACCTAACTTCCTCCAAAATTCTGTTACCTACCAATATTGTCATTGGCTGGCTGCCAAGCCTTTAGCAAATGGGCCTTTGGGGGATCTTTAAACCATAACATCTAGTCTCCTGGTTTCAAAATACAAAGATATTATTATTTTAACCCAAACATTTATCAAATATTCAAACTTTGTGGGAGAATTTAAATGACAGTATGTTGCTATAAACTGACAACATTAATACTAGTACTTATAATTTATTGAGAAACTCCTATATATAACAGCTTCATTGATCCAGACTTACTAGAAGTAAGTTAGAACCAAAAAAAATATTGTTATTGCCCTTTAGACCAGAATGTGTTGTACATCTTGATATTAACTAAGTATTTGACAATAGTATCCATATCTTGATGGATAACCTAATTTCTTAGGTAGGATAGTAGACCCTTAACTAAATCACTAAAGTGTATCGACTACCAGATCTGTGTCAAATTGATAAGTTATCCTTAGCTGTGGGTTATTGGTATACATTGTTTAATACTTTTATCAGAAGCTCAAGTGAAGACCAGTTTGCAGCTTCCATAGCCACAGAAGACAGTCAAGTTTAAAAAAAGATGACATTGACAGATGAGAATGAGGAGCTACAGAAAAATAAAATCAAATGTATTAGGAAAAAATGGAATAGCCTGTATTACAGGAAGTAAGTTGTGAGTTACATAGGATTTCTGGCTTGGTGATGACTCATGTGAGGAATGAATGAGATTTTAGAGAAATGAAACCTCAGATGAACAAATCCTGTGACAAGGCATGCCAAAATAGAACAATTGAAATCTAGCTACCAAATTAAATGTGGCAATAGTTCCACTACTTTGTCTGTGGGTATTAGTACAGCTAGAATTGTATTTCCTCTCTTAATGCATTTTTACATTCTAAGTACATTTACAGCTATTGAAAATTTTACCATGAGTGCCATAGTCATACACAGTAATATTCTCAGTGGCTTTAGAAAATTGAAAGTCTCTCTTTAAAAAAAATCATCTAATTTTAATTTTTTTTATTTTTAATAGATACATAAAAGCACAAAATTGTACAAATTAATGGGGCACTCTAATGTTCGCACACACATACACACACACACAATGTATATATTGTGTAATGTTTAAATCAGGCTAATCATGTTTATGTCCTCAAACATTTATCATTTGTTTACAGTAAAAACTTTCAAAGTCTTTTCTTTTAGCTTTTGAAATATACAGTACATTACTGTTAGATAGTCACCATACTGTGCAATGGTATATGAGAAATCCTTGCTCCTATCTAGCTGTAACTTAGTACAAAATGAATAAACTTCCCTTATCTTTGCCCTACCTCCACTTTACTTGGCCTCAGATAACACCATCCTGTTCTCAATATCTATGTGATCAACTTTTTAGATTCCAGATATGAGTGAGATCATGCTGTCCTTGTCTTTCTGTGCCTGGCTTATTTCACTTAGCACTTCCATCAATGTTGTCAGAAATGATAGGATTTCATTATTTTTATGGCTGAAGAGTATTCTATCATATATGTACCATCTTTTCATTAATCACTTATCAGCTGATGGATAGAACTATCCAAATAATTCAAAATAAATATTCAATTTCTGAAAATATTAGAAGAGTTTTCTCCCCTTCACATTCATCATTTTAAGATGACTTTTGTTAGTTCTGTTAACTGACAAAATGGTGAAGGATGGAAAATTCCCTTCATAAAAGTAAAAATGAAACTAGTTTATGGTGAGTTCCTTGGAACTCATTCAGGAAACTCAGACAAACATCCTTGGATAAATCATTTTGCTGCAAGCAGGATATTTTACTTCAAGGATGATATTGACAGAGAGAGTGTGACACAGATAGATGATAGGGAATTTGAAAAAACACCTCATGTAGAAACCTAGACTATCCAAGGAGTAATAAATACTAATGAAAGATATAAACATGGGGCTGGATTATTAAACTAAACTGACTTGATCTTTATAAATTGTTCATCTTCCAGAAGAGGAAACTAAGTTCTGAGTAGCTTGTTCAATTTCCCCAAAACAGAACTAGCTAGGGACAGATCTGGATCTAATGTGATCCTAAGCCACAAGCCTCTGCTTTCTCACTTTATTAATATTATGTCTCTTACTCAATGCAAGCCCAGTCTCATAGCCAGAAAGAAAATGAGTTTCTTCCCTCCATAAGCTCATGTAAATGCACATCCAGCATCTATCATTTTCACTGGTTTTCTTTACTCTAAAGAAGAATCTTGTACATACGTAATCCATGTATTCTGTCTATCTCCAAATAGCAGAATTAGGATCAAGGAGAGGAAATTCCAAGACAACTGAGATCTGTCATACAAATAAATATATAATAACAAGACCTTTTCTGAAATGAGGTAGATTGCCTCTTAGAGGAGGTTTCAATACTGCATATACTCTGAAGAGAATCTTTGGATTTTAGGAGACTCTGTGGGGTAATTCACAAGGTCCTTTCCAACTCTAAATTTGTGTGCTCTCATGGTTATGACTTCCAGTGCCAGCTTACTGTTGGAATATCCATCCATACATGTGGCTTCACCTTTCCCATGAAAGTTCCTCTTCTTCCAATTCCAAAAGTTTTTGTTTTCAAACTCTATGTGAATCAATGTTGAAATGATGGGGCAAATTTCTTGTTCCTTGAAATGAAGCTACTTATGGAATATATAAACTACTCAAGGCCTCCAAGAATGTTTAAGTTTAGAGTTTTTTTTTCAATATATATAGATGCTTTCCTATTCTGGTAATAATGTATGAACTTTGTGAGAAATGTGAGGTAGAGTTTCAACAAAGAGCAATGTGTTTCTAATGATCCATATACTTTCTTCTTCCCAGGAGATGTTATGCTTCTTGTGCATTTGGGAGCAAGCCAATTCACCACATTTTTTCTTTTTTTCTCCCCTTGTTTTTGGGGTTGAACTACTGAAATTTTGCCACTCATTTTATTTTGGGCAAAAATAATGAGGAAAATGCTCCAATTATTTTTATTCAGTTTTGTATTATAGGATTGTAGAGTAATAGTTTCTTGTAGTTAAAAGAATTTGGGATCAAGGTTGAGAGAATATTCTCTCCAAAATGATATTTCATAGTTTATACAATATAAACAAATATTTCTAGAATAAATTCAACAGAATATACAGTATGATACCAGTTGGTATAGAAGAAACTGTATCTACCCCTCGAGTGTTCATAGCATAAATCTCTATTACACAAGACCCCCACTCACGGAGGAGATGGTGCCCCCAACCTCACAGAGGGGGATCTTCCTCTTCCAAACTGGGGAATCAAAAAAGACTATATAGAATATATGGAGAGCCGCAGGTGCTCTGCGCCCATTGCTGCCTCTTTCACTTCGCTACTGGCAGAGAAGCTGAATACGTAATCATCAGCGGATTGTAAGTACCTGACAAAGAAAGCTCAGTACAACACCTTTTTTTTTTTTTGAATATTTTCTATGCAAGGAGAGTTAGTGGATTGGGATTGTTGGCTGGGCTGTGGTTTCCGGGTTGAAAATCCACTCCGCGGGAGCCGCCATTTGCTTCCTGCATGCTGTCCTAATGGCTCTGACTACATCGTCCTGCTGCCGCACCTAGAGACGGGAACTGGGCTGCGTGCCGAGTCCTATCCTCTGAAGGCGGGACCACGACTCCGAACGCAGCGGTTGCGTGTTCCCTGCTGCACCTTTGGGCAAAAACTGTTCTGGAGTTGCTTGGCAGTCCCCTGCAAGGGGACCCGCGCTCCGGAGGGAGGGGCCGGAGAGCTGTGGCGGCAGCCGCTTGGACCCAGGCACCTAGCCGAGGAGCGACGGAGGTCCCAGCGTCGCTGCTAAGGCCGCGGACAACCGCGGTGCCCGAGCGCGGCCCACAGCCTGCTTGCTCAGGATCACTAGGCAAAGCTGAGCTGACGTGGAGCTAAGGCGTGCAGCCTGGGCCCCTCAGAAAACACACACTGAGCACAAATCAGCGGCATGCAAGCTCTGGTTCGCCTGCTTCTCGTGTCTCAGCACTAACGATCCCACTGAAATAACTAGTCCCACCTGAACTCACAGAGGTAAAAACCAACTGAGCACCATAGCCGGACCCAGGGAATCAGGAGGGACGCGGGACCTGCAGAGCAGAACTCACAGCTATTGCTTTCCACCAGTGCTGACAACAGAGGTCCCTTGCACCAGATACCAGGGGAGTCACTACCTGAGGGCAAACAAGTTCGCTGGGGCCCTCAGGCCCAAGCCATACAAACGTGGGGTCTGAGGGAGGCAAACAGAAAGGGTGTGGCCAGGCATCCATGAAAACAGAGCTCCCAGGAGCAGCAGACCCAGCGTGTAGCCAGTAGTGTGGTAAGCGTCACAGGTGAGCGGGGCCTGGATTGAGAAACCACAAGAGAAGGCTCTAAGTACTCAGGATTGGAGACCCACACAGTTTGGGAAGAAGAGCTGAGGCACAGTGATTGGTTCCTACCTATCAAGAAAAGAAGCCTGGCCCAGTGGGCATAGCTCCACCTACTGGAAGAGAAGTTAACCGAGCTCTATGACTGCATTTATTATTATTATTATTTTTCAATGATTATTATTAGTACTTTTTTAAATTTTTCTATTTTTTTATCTTTTTTTTATTTTTATTTTTATTTTTTTTTACTTTTTGATGTTGATTAGTTGTTGTTCTTTAACTTTCTTATTAATGGTTTCAATTTTTAAAATTCTTTTTATTCTATTATGGTTACTATTATTTTTTAAACTTTAATTTTCATTTTTTATTATCACTATAATTTTTTTTGTTTTAAAGTCTTAATTTTTTGTTCTTTTCTTTCTTTCTTTTCACTTTTTTTCTTCTGTCTTTTCATTTCTTTTCAATTTTCTTACTTCCCCTTTCCTGAACTCTACCTGCCTACACTCATTCTCTTTAGTGACTTCTTCCCTTCCCTTCTATTATCTCTCCTCCCAAGCATCAAATAAATTTATAAGAGTAAACAGTAACTCAGCAGTCAAACAGAACAAGAAGTAACATGAGCATAAAAAAGCAAGGAAGAAAAGGAGTACAAACAATGAAGGACAGCCTAAATATTCAGGAGGACTTAGAGTCATCAGAAAAAATGGCCATATAAAGAACTCAAGGAACACCTTAGACAGATGGAAAAGAATCTTAAAGATCACATTGAAAGTGAATTACAGAAACAGATAAAAGAAGAAGTTAAGCATCTTTATCAGGAAATAGAGATTATTAAAAAAAATCAAAATGTAATTCTGGAAATGAAGGAAAAGATAAACCAAATTAAAAACTCAATTGAGAGTATCAGCAACAGAGTGGAACAAGTAGAAGCCAGAACGTCAGATAATGAAGACAAAATATATCATCTTGAAAGGAGTCTAGCCAACTCAGATAGGCTGGTAAAAAATCACGAGAAAAACATCCAAGAGATTTGGGATAATATAAAAAAACCAAATTTACGAGTCATCGGGATAGAAGAAGGCACAGAGATTAATACCAAGGGAATGAGTAACGTGCTGAATGAAATAATTACAGAAAACTTTCCAGAAATAAAAAAGGAAACAGATATACAAATTGTAGATGCATACAGGACACCGAGCACACAAAATCACAGTAGACCAACGCCAAGACACATTGTTATGAAGATATCCAACATACAGAACAAAGAGAAAATATTAAAAGCTACAAGAGAAAAGAGGCAGATTACATTTAGGGGTAAACCAATAAGGTTAACAACGGATTTTTCATCACAGACGCTAAAAGCGAGAAGATCCTGGAACAACGTATTTCAAACACTGAAAGACAATGGTTGCCAACCAAGAATTTTGTATCCAGCAAAATTAAGCTTCAGGTACGACAACAAAATAAAAATCTTTCAGGATAAACAAAAACTAAAAGAATTCGTAGCCAGAAAACCAGCATTGCAAAGCGTCTTGAGCAAAACATTACATGAGGAAGAAATGAAAAACAATAACCAAAACCATCAGTGGGAAGTGCCTCTATAAAGCCAGAGGGCGGGGGGAAAGCTAAGCTAGGAGAAACAAACTAAAAGAAGATAAATAATCAAACATGGCTGGAAGTACAAACCATACATCAATAGTAACTCTAAACGTTAATGGCTTAAACTCTCCAATAAAGTGACATAGGCTGGTAACATGGATTAAAAAAACAAACCCAACAATATGCTGCCTCCAGGAGACGCATCTGATTGGAAAAGACATACACAGGCTGAAGGTGAAAGGTTGGGAAAAAATATACCACGCACACGGACCTCGCAAGCAGGCAGGTGTGGCCATCCTCATATCAAATAAAATCGACTTCAAGACTAAATTAATCAAAAGGGATAAGGAAGGTCATTATATACTGTTAAAAGGAACCATTCACCAACAAGACATAACAATCATCAATATTTATGCACCAAATAATGGGGCTGTGACGTTCATTAAAGAAATTCTCATCAAGTTCAAGAATCAAATAGACCACAATACAATAATTATGGGTGACTTCAACACACCTCTCTCACCATTGGACAGATCTTCCAAACAAAAGTTGAATAAAGAAACTATAGAACTCAATATCACAATCAACAACCTAGACTTAACTGACATATATAGAATATATCATCCAACATCAAGTGGCTATACTTTTTTTTCAACAGCACATGGATCCTTCTCAAAAATAGACCATATATTATGTCATAGGGCATCCCTCAGTAAATATACAGGGGTGGAGATAATACCATGCATTTTATCTGATCATAATGCAATGAAAATGGAAATCAATGATAAAAGAAGGAAGGAAAAATCCTACATCACATGGAAAATGAACAATATGTTACTGAATGATCAATGGGTTACAGAAGACATAAAGAAGGAAATCAAAAAATTCTTAGAGATAAATGAAAACACAGACACAACATATCGGAATCTATGGGACACAATGAAAGCAGTTTTAAGAGGGAAATTCATCGCCTGGAGGTCATACCTCAAAAAAAAGGAAAAACCAACAAATAAATGAGCTCACACTCCATCTCAAAGCCCTAGAAAAGGAAGAGCAAAACAACAGCAAATGTAGCAGAAGGCAAGAAATAATTAAAATCAGAGCGGAAATCAACGAAATTGAAACAAAAGAAACTATTGAAAAAATTAACAAAACTAAAAGTTGGTTCTTTGAAAAAATAAATAAGATTGACAGACCCCTAGCCATGCTAACGAAGAGAAGAAGAGAGAGAACTCAAATTACTAACATACGGGATGAAAAAGGCAATATTACAACAGACACAACAGAAATACAGAAGACAATTAGAAATTATTTTGAAAACCTATATTCCAATAAAATAGAGGATAGTGAAGACATCGATAAATTCCTTAAGTCATATGATTTGCCCAGACTGAGTCAGGAGGATACCCACAACTTAAACAGACCAATATCAATAGATGAAATAGAAGAAGCAATCAAAAGACTTCCAACCAAGAAAAGCCCAGGACCGGATGGGTATACAGCGGAGTTTTACAAAACCTTTAAAGAAGAATTAATACCAATACTTTTCAAGTTATTTCAGGAAATAGAAAAAGAGGGAGCTCTGCCAAATTCATTCTATGAGGCCAACATCACCCTGATTCCGAAACCAGACAAAGACACCTCAAAGAAAGAAAACTACAGACCAATATCTCTAATGAACCTAGATGCAAAAATCCTCAATAAAATTCTGGCGAATCGGATACAAAGGCACATCAAAAAAATTGTACACCATGATCAAGTAGGATTCATCCCTGGGATGCAAGGATGGTTCAATATACGGAAATCAATAAATGTTATTCACCACATCAATTGACTTAAAGATAAGAACCATATGATCATCTCATTAGACGCAGAAAAAGCTTTCGACAAAGTACAGCATCCCTTTATGTTCAAAACACTAGAAAAACTAGGGATAACAGGATCTTACTTCGACATTGTAAAAGCTATTTATGCCAAGCCTCAGGCTAGCATCATTCTCAATGGAGAAAAATTAGAGGCATTCCCCCTAAAATCTGGAACAAGACAGGGATACCCTCTATCACCACTTCTATTCAATATAGTTCTCGAAACACTGGCCAGAGCAATTAGACAGACGAAAGAAATTAAAGGCATAAAAATAGGAAAAGAAGAACATAAATTATCACTTTTTGCGGACGACATGATTCTATACCTAGAAGAACCAAAAGGGTCCACAAAAAAACTACTAGAACTAATAAATGAATTCAGCAAAGTAGCAGGATATAAAATTAACACGCATAAATCAAAGGCATTTCTGTATATCAGCGACAAAACTTCTGAAATGGAAATGAGGAAAAACACTCCATTCACAATATCCTCAAAGAAAATAAAATACTTGGGAATCAACCTAACAAAAGAGGTGAAAGACTTATACAATGAAAACTACAGAACCCTAAAGAGAGAAATAGAAGAAGATCTTAGAAAATGGAAAAATATACCCTGTTCATGGATAGGCAGAACTAACATCATCAAAATGGCGATATTACCAAAAGTTCTCTATAGGTTTAATGCAATCCCAATCAAAATCCCAACGGCATTTCTTGTAGAAATAGATAAAGCAACCATGAAATTCATATGGAAAAATAAAAGGCCCAGAATAGCAAAAGCAATTCTAAGCAGGAAGTGTGAATGAGGCGGTATAGTGATACCAGATTTCAAACTATATTACAGAGCAATAGTAACAAAGACAGCATGGTACTGGTACCAAAACAGGCGGGTGAACCAATGGTACAGAATAGAGGACACAGAGACTAATCCACAAAGCTACAACTATCTTATATTTGATAAAGGAGCTAAAAGCATGCAATGGAGGAAGGATAGCATCTTCAACAAATGGTGCTGGGAAAACTGGAAATCCATTTGCAACAAAATGAATCTGAATCCCTTTCTCTCGCCATGCACAAAAGTTAACTCAAAGTGGATCAAGGAGCTAGATATCAAAACAGAGACTCTGCGCCTGATAGAGGAAAAAGTTGGCTCCGATCTACATATTGTGGGGTCGGGTTCCAAATTCCTTAACAGGACACCTATAGCACAAGAGTTAATAACAAGAATCAATAAATGGGACTTACTTAAACTGAAAAGTTTTTTCTCAGCAAGAGAAACAATAAGAGAGGTAAATAGGGAGCCTACATCATGGGAACAAATTTTTACTCCTCACACTTCAGATAGAGCCCTAATATCCAGAGTATACAAAGAACTCAAAAAATTAAACAATAAGAAAACAAATAACCCAATCAACAAATGGGCCAAAGACCTAAACAGACACTTCTCAGAGGAGGACATACAATCAATCAACAAATATATGAAAAAACGCTCACCTTCTCTAGCAGTCAGAGAAATGCAAATCAAAACCACCCTAAGATACCATCTCACTCCAGTAAGATTGGCAGCCATTATGAAGTCAAACAACAACAAGTGCTGGCGAGGATGTGGGGAAAAGGGTACACTTGTACATTGCTGGTGGGACTGCAAACTAGTGCAGCCAATTTGGAAAGCAGTATGGAGATTCCTGGGAAAGCTGGGAATGGAACCACCATTTGACCCAGCTATTGCCCTTCTCGGACTATTCCCTGAAGACCTTAAAAGAGCTTATTACAGGGATACTGCCACATCGATGTTCATAGCGGCACAATTCACAATTGCTAGACTGTGGAACCAACCCAGATGCCCTTCAATAGATGAATGGATAAAAAAAATGTGGCATTTATACACCATGAAATATTACGCAGCACTAAAAAATGACAAAATCATGGATTTTGCAGGGAAATGGATGGCACTAGAGCAGATTATGCTTAGTGAAGCTAGCCAATCCCTAAAAAACAAATATCAAATGTCTTCTTTGATATAATGAGAATAACCAGGATCAGAGCAGGGAGGAAGAGCAGGAAGGAAAGATCAACATTAAACAGATACAATAGGTGGGAGGGAAAGGGAGAGAAAAGAGAAATTGCATGGTAATGGAGGGAGACACTCATTGTTATGCTAAAGCACTCATAAGAGGTTGCGAGGGGAATGGGTAAATAAACAAGGAGAGAAGTGAAATACAGTAGATGGGGTAGAGAGACAAGATGGGAGGGGAGGGGAGGGGGGATAGTAGAGGATAGGAAAGGGAGCAGAATACAACAGTTACTAATAGGGCATTATGTAAAAATGTGGATATGTAACAGATGTGATTCTGCAATCTGTATTTGGGGTAAAAATGGGAGTTCATAACCAACTTGAATCTAATGTATGAAACATGATATGTCAATAGCTTTGTAATGTTTTGAACAACCAATAAAAAAATAAATTAAAAAAAAAGACCTTGAAACCATAAATACCAATATTTTGGACATAAGTCATATAGAAAAGTGATAATAAATGCCTATAATAGTGATTCTAGTTTTTACATATAGGTTTAACAGACAAAAAAAATAGAATATATGATATAGGTTCTGGTCAAAACAGGGAAATGTTGATCAAAGGGTGAAAACTTAAAACTGTATGATGAACGAGTTCTAGAGATCTAATATACAGTATGGTTGGTGGTGGATTTGTTTAATCTGATTGTGGTAATCATTACAAAATGAAAACATATGTCAAAGCATCATTCTATACACATGGAATATATTTATTTTTGTCAATTGAATAGTTAAAATTTATAAATTAAATATTTTAAAAAATAAAATAATGATATAAATCATCATTATTGTTAAATAATCTGCCCTAATACAAAAGAGATATGAAACTAAGATATTCCCAAGTGTACAGAAAGAGCCACCAAAGGAAAACATAAACAACAAAGTCAACTGTAATATAACAAATTGCATTTAACAACTGATTAATATAAGAATTGAGTAGTAATATTTGATAATGTTTGTTTCACACTCTGTACGTGAGAGACAATTAGGGCACAGAGAATAGTCTGGACTTGCCTATAAACCTTTATGAATCTGAGATAATTTTCCAGATTTGCATGACTCATATTCTTTGAGAGCATTCTATTCTTTCTGGTCCAAACTGCTGAATCCAGACCTGTGTGTGCCTTCTCTCCTTCACTTTGGGCACATTTTTCCTTCCCCTGCTTTCCTGTGGGAACACACAACCTCAAAAATCTCAGTGGTTTACAGCAATGAACAGATATTTCCTTTCTGGATTATATATCTGTGGCTCTGACTCATGTCCTCCGTTGCTCCAGGGTCTAGGTAGAAGGAGCTACCCAACTCTTGGGAAATGAAACGTTGCAGTGAAAGGTCAGCTTGTGTTGTGGGAAGGATGGGAATGTTGAAAGAAAAAGTAGGTCCCTCAGTTCCTGTGTCCCAATCAGGCAGGATTATTGGTGGCGCACGCATGTGCGTGCGTGTGTCCGTACACACACACACACACACACACACACACACACACACACACACACACGAACCACAAGTGGGTGTACACATCAAAGATTTACTGAAAGCAAAATTTCACTTGGCATAGACATCAAATGGTACAATCTCCAGTATGAGAACGACACTGGTTTTCCCCAGAGGATCTTATCTATGCACCCCTTTAGTTTCCGGTTTTGTCAGGCCTCAGAACCCTATTAATACCAACCAAGCTGGTGTGTTGATAGGTTCCTTTTCAGTGCTCAATTTTGGTGGTGATATTGACTAACTGGTTATGTTTCAAGGCTTGTTTTGCATGTGGGGAGGTAGTGGGGGTCTTTGTTCTGCCCTTGCAGTTTGTAGGTCCCCTGTGATCAGGGCTGAGACATCTTGTTCTCTTGAGAGAGGTGGTTGCACATCCAATCTTTTTATTATTATTATTATTTAGTTGTAGATGGACACAATAGCTTGATTGTATTTTTATGTGGTGCTGAGGATTGAACGCAGTGCCCCATGTGTGCTAGATGAGCACTCTACTACTGAGCATACCCCAGCACCTGCACATTCTCTCTTATTGAGAAATCTGATTTTATTTCCTCTATGACTGTGTCCCTGTCACTTCCCATCATTCCTTCTAATTCCTATCAATCCCAACTATCCAGTGGACCTTGCACACTGCCTCTTTTGGTCCTATTTCATCTGCCCCAGCCAGCCATGGTGGGGCCTCTGAGAGCTCCACATTTGTAGTGTTTATTGCATATCACACATCAAAGGAAGGAGAGTAAGCAGCTGGGAGTGATTAGACTAGCTACCACAGCTGTATGCCTTTCTCCTTGCCAAATGGGTTCTTACCACAAGTGTTCTCACCCCCCAAAAGTGTAAGAATGTGAATTAATGCATATGTTAATTAGCTCAATTTAATCATTCCACGATGAACACATTTCAAGTCATCATGTTGTTAACTATAAATATATGATATTTTTGTCAATTAAAAAATAAAATATAATTAATAAAAATTTTTAAAAACTTATTTAATCCTGGAAAGTTGATTTTCCATGTCAGCTTTAAGATAAAAGTTTTGTTACTTCTTTCAACTCTTATATAGCAAACTTTTAAACTTTTGAAATGATTTTGAATTTATAGAAAAGTTGCAAATAGTGTTGGGGTTGTGGCTCAGTGGCAGAGCGCTTGACTGGCATGGGTGAGGTACTGGGTCCTATTCTTAGCACCACATAAAAAACTAAACAAATAAAGGCATGCTGTTCCTCTACAACTATGATTTTTTAAAAATATAGAGACATGATTTGTATTCCCAGCTATTTTTTGTTTATTTTTGGTATCTAAAGTAAACTTGGTTTCTCTTGTGATTAGATTTTCCTGTAGTGTAATACCTCCCTCTGCTGATTTTCATCATTTTTTATCATTTCCTCTTCTTGGAATATTTTGCTGAGAATGTTCTGTAGTGCAGGCTTTCCAGTTGTAAATTCTTTTAACTTTTGGTTATCATAAAAGGTTTTTATTTCATCATCAAATCTAAAGATTAGTTTTGCTGGATATAAGATTCTTGCTTGGCATCATTTTCTTTCAGAGCTTGTTATTCCACATTTTCTTTCAGAGCTTATTGTTCCTGTCTCCTGGGTTGAAAAAGCTGTTGAGATACGAATTGGTCTTCCCCTATATGTGATCTGATTCCTTTCTCTTATGGCTTTTAAGACTCTATACTTATTCTGTATGCTAGGCACTTTCATTATAATGTGCCTTGGTGTAGATTTGTTGTAATTTTGTACATTTGGTGTCCTGTAAGCCTCTTGAATTTGGTTTTCTAATTCGTTCTTCACACTTGGGGAATTTTCTGATATTATCTCATTGAAGAGATTGTGCATTCCTTTGGTTTGAAACTCTGTGCCTTCCTCTATCCCAATAACTCTTAGATTTGGTCTTTTGATGCTGTCCCATAATTCTTGGATGTTCTGTTCAGAGTTTCTTACAACTTTATTTTCCAAATTGTATACTTTGTCTTCATTATCTGATGTTCTTTCTTCCAAGTGATCTAGTCTCTTAGTTATGCTTTCTATTGAGTTTTTTATTTGATTTATTGTATCCTTCATTTCAAGGATTTCTCTTTTTTTAGAGTCTGTATCTCTCTCTTAAAGTAATCTTTTGCTACCTGTATTTGCTCTCTTATCTCATTGTTGGAGTGATCAATTTTTGCCTGTTTTTTCTCATTTAGGTCATTCTTTAATTCACAGATTATTTTAATTATGAACCTTCTGAACTCCTTCTCTGATATTTCATCATCTTTGCTGTCCATGGGTTCTGTTATTATAGTGTCCTGGTTTGTTTGGGGCACTTTCCTCCCTTGTTTTTTTTTTTTTTTATGTTGTCTATGTGTCTTCCTTTCTTGCAGTGTGGATCTGAGATATTACAGTTTCTTCTTTATTTTCTTGTAGTACCCATGCAGATTATCTATACCTCACCTTGATGTTGGGCTTCCAGAACCTGCTGCTGTCTCTCAATGAACATTACCACATCCTGGATCTGGGTCCTGTGCAAGTTGGTGTGAGTGGATCTGGGCCACTGGGCTTGACCTCCTGTAGTAATCAAGGTTGGAAGGTGTGGTCCTGCACTCTGGTGGGTGTCTACCCTGCCGGGGAAGGGCAAAAATTGCAAATATAATATAGAGAGTTCCCATCCAGCTTCCCCAAAAGCCAAAACTTAGAAACCAATATGTTATTACGTTACATTACTGTTAAATAAAAGCCAGTTTTATTCAGATTCCACTAGTTTTTGCACCAATGTTCTTTTTCTGTACCTGGTAGCCAACCTAGGATTCCATATTGCATTTAATCATTATGTTTCTTTGGCTTCTCCTATTCTGTGGCATTTTCTCAGTCTTTCTTTGTTATCATGATCTTTTTAGTTCTGAGGAATAGTGATCAGATACTTCGTAGTAGAATGCACCTCAATTTGGTTTGTATTTTTTTAAATGCTCATACTGGAGTGATAAGTGCTGGCAAAGATTCTATCAAGGTAAAATTCCCCCTTTAGCAAAACATATTAAAGATATGTGATATCAATATGATATCACTAGAGATGTGACACTTAGTCATTTGTTTAAAGTGGTGTTTGCTAAATTTCTTCACTGCAAAGTTACTTTTCTGCTTTCAATACTCTCTTATGGGGAGGTGAATCACTGTCTAGCTTACATACAGGGTACAGGGCGATGATGGCATTAAAGTCCACTTCCTAGAGGAGGCAGCATACACATAAGTAATTTGGAGTTATTCTCTAAAGGTTTGTTCTTTCAATTTAACCTACTTATTTATTCAATCGTTTATTCATATCAGTGCAGACTCATGTATATTTATTTTATACTTTAGGTTGTAGCACAATACCGTGCAGTTTATCTTGTTTCAGATTGGCACTTATTTCTCTTTGGCATGCCCTACTTTTTTGTTAGCATTTGTTTGCTTTCTAGAACTTCAAGATGATCCAATCAATCTTGTGCCTTTCATGAATATGTCTCACCTCAGAGTACATACTAGGGTGTTCAATATAAGGTTGAATAGCTATGGTAACAATAGAACACTATTTTAAAATTTCTTATCTCAGGGGAGGCTCTTAGAACATTTTGCCATTCAATATGAAAGTGCATCGTGTTTAGCTATTAAATGTAATAGAATTCTGATGAAAAAAAAACATTTATTTTTACTTTCTGTCTTTGAAATATGATGATACTTATAGGTAGCCACAAAAGTTTTGCTTACCTATGCTATATTTATATTTAGGCAAATTGCTTTATTGGTAGGTATTAAAATTATATTCTTTAATTTTTAAAATGTAGAATATTTGCATTTCTCTCTATAAGTGAGTCTGGACTATAATGTTTTGTTCTTATACTATCTTGTATTTTTTCTATTTTATTCTCTCTGTTTTTAGCCTCTAAAAAGATGGTATAAGACTAAAAGTATCTGTTCCTCAAATAGAATTTGTTAGCAAAAATAATTTTGGCACTTCCATTGAAATTAATTTCTTAGTGCTGATTTAATTGATTTAATTCTCATGCACATAATGCTTTTTATATTTTGTAATTATTTTAAGTAAGATATATTTTTCCAGGAACCAGGCAAATAAAGTTTTAAATATATTCTCGAACCTGTATTTCTTTACCATTTAAATAATTTTGCTATTGCATCTATAGGCATTAAGTATTTTTTAACCCAAATATTGTTCCATTTGTGCCCTTTTCTATTTATTATAAGAGATCTTGCCTAAGAATTGTCTGTTATATTAGTTCTTTAAAATATTCAGTTTTGGTCTTTGTGTTGTATTTTATTAATATCAGCTATCTTGTATATTTTATTCACTCTAATTTCTGTCTAATCTTTTTACTCTACCTCTTCTGAACACTATTTTATCTGCTTCACATTCTTGTGATGCTTTTATTTCCGTTTGGTTCAAAAATTCCAAGGTAGTATTAAATATATATTCACAACATATTTGCCATTCATTCTGTCAAAAGTTGGAATTTAACCACCTTCCCATTGAATGTGGGGTGAACTTAGTGAAAACCTTCTCACAAATAGGATGGGGCAGAAATGATGCTAAATTATAAAATGTATGGCTTCTGCCTGGTGCTGGCTGTCTCTCTCTCTCTCTCTCTCTCTCTCTCTCTCTCTCTCTCTCTCTCTCTCTGTTTCTGTGTGAATCCAGTCACCATCCCGAGAGGACACACTAACCACTGTTATGATTTATATATTAGGTGTTCCCCAAAGCACACGTGTGAGACAATGCAAGAGTTTTCCTAGGTGAAAAGATTGGGTTAATGAAAGCCTTAACCCAATGGGTGAATTAATCCCCTGATGGGATTAACTGAGTGGAAACTGTGAACTGTAAACCTGCTGGAGGAGGTGAGTCCTGGGGGCACACTTTTGGTGTCTAAATTTGGTGAGCTGAGCTTAGTCTCTCTCTGCTTCTTTAGCATCATAGGAGACTTCTGTCCGTCACACTCTTTTGCCATGATGTTCTGCCTCTCTTGGAGCCTGGAGGAATGAAGTTGACTGTCTAGGAACTGAGACCTCTGAAACTGTGAACTCAAAATAAACTTTCCTCCTCTATAATTGTTCTTCTCAAGTCTTTTAGTCACAGCAGTGAAAAAGCTGACTAAAACAGCAGCCCTGTGGAAGACAAAGGAATCAGCTTGTCAGAACCTAGCTCTTATAAACCCAAATTAAGCATTGGTGCTAAAATGATAATGACCATCATTTTACATCTTTATCTTACTAGAATGGATCCCTTGGAATCCTCGATGGAAGGTCTTCCCCTTCCCAGCATTTTTGTGTTTGATTCTGCTAGACTCAGGTATTGGACAGAGTGATATCTATCCTGATGTCCCTTCAGGAATAAAAGGCTTATTGCTCCTGAGACTGGCAGTGCCACCAGTAGACAGCCCTCTGTTGCCAGTCTCCTTCTGATATTCTCTCACAATCCAAGGTCATGACATCCTCCCAGATCATACACAGATGTAAATTGGGAGCACTGAAGGCCCTAACTCTTGCCTTAGCCAGAATAATTTTTAAAGACCCTTGGTTCTTTTGTACTCCCTACAGGATTGGATGAGTGTTGATATCTCTGCTCAGTCCTGCCTTCTTCCTTATTTCTGGTTGTAAATTCCAGTCACATTTTCATACAGATCTCCTGCATATTTGTCTCTGTCTCAAAGCCTGTTTTCCATGACAATATCCCAGCAGTATTACCAGCCAGGAAACAATTTCTGTCCATGTCTTAACTTGTACACTTTCAAGCCATAAGTAGAATTTAAATTCAGACACAAATACACTGGAGGCACCAGTCTTTGCCTCTAAGTCCATAGGAGAGACTTTATTTTACCACCTGGAACCTGAGACAGGCTTCCTATTAATTCTGAGCCCATGGGAAGGTACAAGTTTTTCACCTTCTTGCTTAACATGGAGGGGTGTTGTTACATCAGCCTTCAGGTAACACTATGGATTTAAGTCTAATTTCTGCCCAATGCAGCCAATGTACCACTTCCTGCCTTGAGGCAATGATAAAGTTTCACTCACATTTACAATTTTGGTTTGTAGTTTCCTCTTAATATTTGCATTGAGAATTTACCTTACTTTTTCAGGTATCCAATTAAAAGCAATTTTTGGTATACTTTCTGGAATTTTAAAATGTTCTCCTCTAAAGAAGTATAAAATGATATGGTCTATTCTAGTGCTGGTAATGAAAATCTTCTCATTATAAATGACATAAACACTTATTTATTCAATGGTTTCCTGTAAGTTTGATTTGTGAGAGTCATCCTTTCAGAGGTCTATCCTTGTATGAACTGATGTAAAGAAGTTTCCAAGCTTGAAAGCACAGAATCTCAAGTTTATAGCTATAGAAACTTCAAAAATATAGACATACATAGTAAATGCCTAAGCAGCTAATATGCTCAACTCAAAAGATTTCGGTTTAGTTGAACACATTGTTTACTAAATAAATCAGGTCTGTGGGTTCATTTGATTAAGAAAGTCTGATTGGATTATACATTTCTTTCTCCTTTTAAACCCTTATAACTCTAAAACCTGGCTCAGAGCCCAGAAACTATGAAGGCTCAATATCTATATTTTGATGGATATATTTAGCAAATGTTCTTCCTCATTCTTTGCTTTTTTCCAAAGATTAAGAGGTAAATAGATGTTCGTGAGTTTGTTGGAATGAAACTGAATAAGTTAGATATGGTTTTCCACCTTAATAGAAAAGTAAGGCCAGCATGTCAGCTGGGTTATTAATAGGGGAAATTTAACCCTGGCAAACAGGAAATCACCATAATAAAGATCTTTTTCTCTCTGTCCTTTGTAGTATCACAGAACTGGCCCTTTTCAGCTTAGTCAAGAAAAAAGAAAGAAAAAAAGAAAAAATTTCACCTCCTACTAATGAAATGTTTCCAAATGAGTCTTAGAACATTTTTCTTTAGTTTTAATAAGCTTTGAAAGAATATTCCCTTTAAATACTGCCCCCACACAATGAATATTTTTCTCTGCCATCTGAAAAATATCTTCAATAAAGATTTTTGTTTGGCTCTAAAAATTTATATTCCATTAAGGTATTATGTTGCAGGACATGTAAATGTTTGTCCCCAAATGAAATGGACTTGCATTAAGGTAAAAGACTCATCTAAAAATTAAATTTCCACTTTCTTTCAAGGAGTAATGTAGAGTCCTTTCCACCCATTCTTTGATGAAGAATATTAATTTGGCAGTGGACACAAATCTTCATGCCAGAAGAGTGTTACAGATTTTTAAAAGGAAACTGCTGCTTAATATGTTGATATTCTAATAGGTGGGAAAGAATGAGCTTGGGAGTCAGTTTGAGGTCATCCTTCCTCATCTTTCTTTGTGCTTAGCCCACCATTGCCATCAATAATCCTCTTTTCTTTCTTCTCAACAAGACAATCTTGACTGTCCTGTGTTGCATTTTCTGTTTTTAATAGATGAAAATGTACTTCGTGTTAATTGTTAATAGACTGATACTGTCTTGATCTGATACCACTGTACTACACAATGTTCAAGTGAAACATTGATTTTATTTCTAGTTTGAAATAGAGATGTTTAGGAGAATTGCATAGGATATTACTTAGGCTGGAGCAGATGATTTGGTTTAATACTCCTTTCAAAGGCTCCTAAAGTCAGAAAGCCTATAATCTACCTCTGAGGTAAACTCCAATATGGGTCATAGAGAGGCCACTCCATAACTGATGCTGTGCAAAGATTTTTCTTCCATATCATTCTGCAGTTATTTGAAGCATTCTGTCCTGCGATGAAGATTGAGGTTGCTAATGAGCACATGGCCAATTGGCATTAAACACAAATGGCCTCAGTGAGTGTTTAAAAAGCTGATCCTAGCAACTTTGGTAATGATGGGGATAGTAGCAATTATTTAAAAATTATAAAGTTACCCTTAATATCTCAAATTGACTTTTCACTGTAGCATTGTAGAGAATTGACTGAATCAAGGGCTTTTCCCTTGTGAATCTACCAAATTTCAGAAGGGAGGGGCATGAACTCCAGAAACTTGCTGACAAATTGTGGTGACAGCCTCTTGGTGGCCCCTGTTGATCCCTGCCTCCTCATACTCACACCTGGTGTTTCCTCTCCAGTGAGTATGGGCTGGACCTGGTGACTCTTAACAAACAGAATACAGCAAAAGTGATGGGGTGTCACTTCTGAGATCAAATTACAGACAGACTATAGCTTCTGTTTAGGGTACTTTCCTGAGGAAAACCAACTTCTGTGTCATAAAATTCCCTATGGAGAGGCCATACAGAAAGGAAACAAGGGTGACCTTGGCCAATAAACAGCAAGGAAAGGAGACCCTCAGCACAACAACATGGAAGGAACTGAATCTTTCCAGCAGCCATGTGACTGAGTTTAGAAGTGGATACTTGCTCAGTCAAGTCTTTAGGTGAGACTGCTGTCCCAGGTGACACCTTCATGGTGGCCTTGTGAGAGACTCTGGGCTGGAGAATGCATTTAAGTCATATACAAATCCTAACACAGAGAAACTGTGAAAAATAATGACTATTTTTAAGTCACTATCTTAAGGGATGACTTGTCACACAGCAACAAATACCTAATGTAAACATAAATTAGGTAGAACTATTCTAATCTAATTTCTGGTTTTGGAACTAAGGGTTGGAGAAATCTAGTTTGGGTTGATAAGAAAGTTAAGAACTAGTGTGCAGTTATCAATGTTTTTTATTTATTTTTTTTGAAACCAAATATTTTATGCTTAATAGATGTGTTCTATGAGCTAAATCACCATGAGACAAAATATATTTACAATAGTGTCTTAGAGTTTGAAATTCATTGGCAGAACTCAAGAACAATGGTCAATGATTATGGTGGATTATAAATAGAAAAATATTAAAGTTGAGCTTTAAATTGTAATGTTATAAAATGTGAAAGTGGTGGCATATATCGCTATTCTCCTGTATCTCTGTAACTTATCAATTGGAGTTCAGTATAGACCATCTCCCATCATTCCTTTCAAATACTTTATCAGATAAGGTCATCAAAATTTTTCTAATCAGTTTCACAATTTCATTTTGTTTTTATTTTGCAGTGCTGGGGATCAAAGCCAGTGCCTTATTCATATTAGGCAAATGCTCTATCCCTGAGATGTGTGGTCAGCCCTAAAGGCATTTGAATTTGCAATACCTGTTAAGAGGAACCTCACCACATGAACTCAAGTAAAAAAAAAATCTTATGAACACACATCATCAAGTACAAGGTCCTACACCTGATGTTTAGAGGCAAAGATGGAGTGGTCTATTCTCCATACTCAGGTAAGCAGCAACAAATTAAGGATGAAAGAATACTACACCATGCATATAATATTAATAGAAGATGCCCAATGCCACAGAGAGATACCAATGAAGTGACATGAGATTTCAAACATTGTGTGAGTTAAGAGGACCAGAGAGTATCACAAAGGACATATAAAGGATATCACCTATAATAACTCAGTCCCTTGTTAGCTTCACCCCAGCAATGAATGACTCTGTAGCACAGAAGAAATAGCGCCAGACCCTTAAGGAATGATTTTCCTGAGGCTGTCTTCTTTCCTGCTTACACACACTCCAGTTGGCCCCAGGTATTCCTTTCACCTGACTAGCCAAAATCATTCTTTCAGTATGACTGGATCCCCAGTCCTTAGGGGCCTGATCACATTGCACTCCTCACATATGATGTTAGGTTTGTAATATGAGGTGTCCCTTAAAAGCTCCTCTGTCAATACAGGAGTTTTCATAGGTGAAAGAAAAGATTCGATTATGAGAGCTATAACCTAATCAATCCTCCTGATTTGAAAGGATTACTGTTCTGGGTTGGTGGTGATTGGTTAGATGAGGTCGGTCATTGGAAGTATACCCTGGATGATTTCACCTTCTCTTCAGTCTCTTGCCCTCTCTTTCTTTCTGCTTCCTGTGGCCATATTTGGAGCTGCTTTCTACTGCTGTGCTCTTCTGCCATGATGTTCTACCTCACCCCTGGGTGCAGAGCTAAGGAGTGAGCTTACCATGGGCTGAAATCTCTGATACCATGAGACATCATGATCTTTTCCTCCTCTAAGTTGTTCTTGTCAGATCTTTTGGTTACAACAATGTAGAGTTGAGTCGATCACGGGCTGACTGGCAGGTTTAGGATTGGCTGATTGCAAGCCACATTTCTCAAGCCATCCCTAGTTGGTTCCCCAGTCTGAGTTCTATGCTTACTCTGGAAGGCAGTTCACACAAAGGGGATATTTGGGATATGCCTTGAAACACAGTGGTTAAGGTGGATGGCAGTGTAATGGGAAATGCACAACAAGATGGGTGAAATATACCAGATACATAGCCTAAAGATAATGGTATAAAAATCTTCCTTGTCCTCAAACCTTCTGAGGCCAAACAGCTTAGTTTATAGAATTGTCTTCACAATGGGAGCATTTTATAAGGCCTAATTTTTGTCTCTAGAAGATGGTCTAAAGAAATTTGACACTATGGCTGGTTTTATTGACACAACAAGGATGCTTAGAGAATGCGTATTTTCAGTAGCTTTTTAAATAAAAGATATATCACTTAGAGATTTGGTGTAGGTCATAATGAAAAGAGGGGTCTAACAGTGACCTTTAAAGTATGGGATGGCAAAAGATATGAAAATACTGAAGTTTCCCTCTTGACCTCTAAATAAATTTACTTCTTTGAAATGTAGGTTGTCATAGTAACAGAACTGTGGAATTTTGAGACAGGAGGAGATATTGTAATTTCAGGACCATTAAATCCATTACTAATGCTGTTTTCTCTCAGTCAAACTTGGGGAGGGGTATACTGACTCTCAAGAGAAATTCCTTATAACTTTAGGTTAATAAATTCTATGAAGACCTTTTTCCCCCTGTGTTATCATGGAGTCTTAGGACAGAAGGGTACTGTGGGAAATTACAGAGGATGGAATAGATTTTGGGAGCAGTATGAATAATGGCACTGTGCTGGATAAGAGTAGATTAGAGTGAGTATGGGGATTTAAGACATATTAAAGGACAATAAGACATTACAATGTTTTGATCAGAGTTGTGAGATGAGTGGAACTGAGCTCAACATCAGAAAAAGAGTCAGTCATGCTGCACAACATAGAATGGGTGAAAGGAAAATGAAGAATTAAGTCCTTGGGAAGCCATTCTAATAGCTCAAGCTGAGGAAATATAGCATATATTACCATGACTTCCTTAAACATAATGATCTCAAAGAGCATTCCATCTGATAAATTGAGAAGCCAACAGGAGAGAATTCAGAACCATCACTAAGTTATTTGAACTTTCAATGAGAAAAACATGCAATTCCATTACTCAGGTTACATTGGGATTTGAAACATATACTGAAGTATTTCTAGGTTCCCCACAATCAATTCCAATTTTGCAAAGCTTTGAGGAGATAGAAATTCAATGAGTGGTGTTAATCCTGCTGAGAATAAAGTGGAAACACTCTTCAGAATTTGAGACTGATTTCTGAGTGTATCAGAGATGTGGCCTAATCAGCTGCACAGAAATTCCATGGAGGCCCAAAGGCACAGTAAGGAACAAGGGATTAAAGAAACTGGAATAGTACCTTTGGTACTGCCCCTGAGGATAAAACCTAGTCCTCAGCTCCATGTGGCACAGTCATCCTTCTCTCCTGACCCATGTGCATGTGTGCTGCAGGCCTCTGCTCCAGGGACCCTGATTGCTTTGAGCTCTCATACTCTGTGAGCTTCAGAGACCACTGGGTGGCATCTTGTGAAAACCTATGTTCATGTCACTGTTATTTATCCATGTCTTTTGTAATTGTTTTTTTATTTTCTCACTAGACAAAATAATTAGTAAAGGTGAGTATATTGTCAGCCAAGCCTAAGACAAGACTTGCTCATATTATGCCCTTTTTTTCGGGGGTGGGAGTGGATACCAAGGATTGAACTCAGGGGCACTCAACCACTGAGCCACACCCCTAGCCCTATTTTGTATTTTATTTAGAGTCACTAAATTTCTTAGCACCTTGATGTTTCTGAGGCTGGCTTTGAACTCATGATCCTACTGTGTAAGCCTCCAGAGCCACTAGGATTACAGGCATGTACCACCATGCCTGGCAGCATATCATACCCCCTTTTTTTTTGGAACTATCAGAGAATTATCAGATCTCAGAATTAGGAATCTGTGCACCTTTGATTCTCAAGAAGTATTTAAATCATACGAATAATGATTTTTCCCTCTGACACTGCTAGATTCTCTGATCAGTTTTTTTTGTTTTTCAGCTTTAGCAAAGTGTTCAGGATTGAAGTGGGCTATTTGGGTACTAGTTTACGTCTTTCTGGTTTCAGTTAATTTTTACCATCATTTTCTTTTCCTTGTGATTTGCCTGACTTAGCTTTTTATTTATTTTTCTTTTGAATTTCAAATTCTTGTTAAAGTAAACTGGCGATACAAAATAATGTTCACAGAAAAAAAAAATCACCCTCTCAATTTATTGGCTAAGTCATCTTTTCATTTTGAAGGGAACAAACATCTCTTTTTCATTAAATCAACATATATGAGGCTTTTTAAATCTAATGATCTATTTTCCAATTTGGGACATCATTTTTCATATAAAACCATCCTTTCTGAGTTAAATAACTTCCATTTACTTATCAACTTTGAGAAATAACCTCACTAAAACAGTATTTCTGTGAGGAAGTGTACATCTTTCATAAATGGGCTGTCGTCTGCAGTTATCAAATGGCAACCCCCAGTTCTCCCTTTGCTGCTCTGACTGTTCTGCACCAACATCTGCCCTTATCATCTGTTGTCCAATTGTAAGCACTTTGCAAGCCAGTTTGTTCATTGGCATCTCTTCAACCCAGTCTTTGGTTTCCTCTCCTTCTGTCTAGCCACGTTTGTCTCATGATTTTTAATGCCAAGATAACTGTAGAACTGCAGTTTGAGGGCTGGGCATGGCGGCACATGCCTGAAATCCTAGTCCCTCAGGAGGATCACAACATCAAATCCAGCCCCAGCAATTTAGCAAGGGCCTAAGCAACTTAGTGAGACCCTGACTCAAAATAAAAATAAAAATAAATTTAAAAAGGGTTGGAAGGTGGCACAATGATTATATGCCCCTGGATTCAATCCCTGGTACAAAAATAAAAAGAACCAAGTTTATCTCCAGGCCCTGGAATGTTGTGGGAAGCCAGATACAGTGCTGATTTTTACACTTATTTCTTTTCAAAATAAGGGAATCCTAATTTGCCACACTGCCATTTTGTATTTGTAGACCTCAGGGAATGCAAATGAATCCTTTTGTGAAAAGAAAAGCAAATCTCAGACACCTGAGGAAGAAGCCACCTTCCTTGAAGGAAAGCCAAGTCCTTCACTAGACTCTGACATTTCTCTTATTTAAAAATATATATTCATTTTACTTATAAATCGGACTCAATGTGATATTTTTATATATGTCTATACCATATATTGATCATATTCATCCACCCTACTTCCCCTTTACTTCCAACCCTTAGCACTCTTCCTAGTAATAGTTCTTAATAATTTTTTTTTATGTTTTGGGGTGACTTTATTTCGTAGATTTCTTATATGAGAAAGAACACATAATGCTTGCATTTCCATATCTGGCTTATTTCACTTAACATATTGTCCACCAAGATCAAGATCAATGTTGTTATATTGATCTTGTTGAAAATGTGAGGATTTTATTTTTCTTCATAACTGAATAATATACTCCACTGAATATACATATACTATATTTTCTTTATGCATTCATATGTTGGTGGCCACCTGGGCTGATTTCATATGTATTGTGAATAGTACTGTAAAAAACATAGGCATAGGCAGTCATCTCATTTGTATACTGATTATATTTCCTCTGGACATATACTCAGGGATGGGGTAGTTGGATCATATGATATTTCTTTATAGGTATATTTGGAAAAGGCATTTTGAGATCACTTTTTTTTCATACGAGCATAGGACTTGTTTCCAAAGAACCACACCTATTTACTTTTAATAAAGTAAAAAAGGAGCCACATACAAAGAAGAGAAAATGTGGCACAGTAAAAAGGCCACGAACTTTATGGCCCTGGATGCCCTGATGAGGCAGAATTTGAGCTGGGGGTTCTTAGTTTCACCAAGTGAAAAATAGGACTAATAAGAAATTTGTATAATTACTGTTAAAATTGAAGGAGATAGTGTGTATGAAAAAAACCCAAAATGTTACAGAATGTATGTCATATTTTATATTCGTACATACATACATGTCATTCCAAACAGGGAATCACAGAGAAGAATTTTCATTTCTCATTAAAAAAAAAAGGATAACTTTGCTCAGTATGTTGAATACATTTGGGGATTGCTTTTATTTTCCCCAACACACATAACATTGTACTGAAGTCTGGAGAGGTATTTCTAGTGTGATTTCCCAAGATGTATTATTCTTATGAGAGGAGAAAATATGAATCTATGTTATTTATTAGGGGCTTGAATTATACCAGGAATTAGTAACCATAGAACAGTAGCAGATTTAATTGTGATTATCAGAAACAGATGTGAGCATTAATGGTAAATTTAAAAGTAAGCAAGATCATTTAAAAACATCCCAGCATTCTTGCACATTTATGATCACTTTGTTACTATGATGGAATTTTATGTCAATCAGCTAGGATAATGTTCATGCTTGGATCTTGAATGGCCCCCAGAGTTGCATATGTTAAAAAGCTTGGTTCCCATAGTGTCATTATTGAGAGGTGAAGGAACCTTTATAAGGTGGGAAGGTCTTTAGGTCATTGGGGGTGTTTCCTTAAAGGGGATTGTGGAACCCAATCCTTTCCTTCTCTCTCTTGTTTCCTAGACTCGAGGTGAGTGGTTTTACTTTGCCACAGACTCCCACCATAATGCACTGTCTTGCCTCAGGCCCCAAACAACAGGGTGAACTGATCATGAGCTGAAATCTCCAAAAATGTGACCCCAAAATAAATGTTATTTCTTATAATTTGATTACCTCATATTTTTGTCTTAGTGATGGAAAGCTAATATAGTTACACTACACAGATATTTGGTCAAACATTAGTGTAAATATTGCTGTAAAGATTTTATTTAGATGAGATTAACATGTAAGTCAGTAGATATCAAATAAAGGAGATTCCCTTCCATAAGCTGGGTGGGCTTCATCCAATTGAAGGCCTTAAAGGAAAACAGATGCAATTACTTGAGAAATTCTGCCTCCAGACTGTCTTCAAACTCCAGCTGTGACTCTTCCCTGGGTCTCCATCCTGCTGGACTGCCCTTTAGATGTTGGATTTTGCAGTTTCTGTAATTTCATGAGGCAATTCTTTAAAATAAATTTCTATGTGTATATAAATATCATATTTGTTCTGCTTTTCTGTAAAACCTACTAATACAATTTCCTTTTTCCCCCTCCTTCCAAACCCAGGCAGGGACAGCCAGGGAAATAAAAACTGCTCTTTCTTCTCTCCTCTCTGCTCAGCTTCTTCCTAGTGGTAGCATATTTGTCACTCATATGTGCTATTTCTCTCTCTCTCTCTCTCTCTCTCTCTCTCTCTCTCTCTCTCTCTCCCTCTATCTCTCTCTCTCTCTTTCTATCTCTCTCTCTCTTTCTTACATGTTTTTCTTTCCTACCCTCACCTATTTATTGGCAGAGGGACTGACCCACTTACGGCGGCAGACCAGGTGAATGTTCTGTGGCAATCACCTTAGAGACAAGTGTACATGCCGCATGGATGGGGTCTTTGTGCTGATGCTTCATGGAGCTCTGGGAGGAAGAGTGGTTCCGTCAGGAAAGAGCAAGACCAGAATCCATTTTAAAGTTGGTCATGACCTCTGGCTGTACTTGATATTTCTAGATGATATTCAGACTTTATTTAGATGAAAATAAAGTTTTCAATTGATTCTCTTGATTTGGAGCTTGGCAGACTATTATTACACTCACAAATTCTATCATCATTAGTTGAGGCAATAGTAATACATCAACCAAGTTGTTAGCCAGATCTTACCCCTTCTCACAACAATGAGTTACATTTGATGTAAAAATCATATTCCTAGGGCTGGCTCAGTGGTAGAACACTTGCCTGGCATGTATGAGGCCCTGGGTTTGATCCTCAGCACCACATAAAAATGAATAAATAAAAATAAAGGTATTGTGTTCAAAAAGTCATATTCCTAGATGGAATTATTCAATTATCAAAAATCATCTATCATGAGGTTTACCTATAACTGTAATACAGGAATACATTTAAAATTAGTCTAAAATTCATATGTAATTGAAAAGGTACAAGTGTAAGAAAAATACTTTTGAAAGCAACTAATTAATTAAAAGGAAATTTTCCTTTCATACCAGATGAAATAATCAAATGTTGAAAGGTAGCACCAAATTTAATAATTTTTAACAGATGAGAAAGTCACATAGTACACAGAAGTTATATTCCTTCCTTTGATAAAATAAGATAAACATTTGATGGTATTATTTTTTAAATCTATTTTTTAATTAGTTATTCAAAACATTAGAAAGCTCTTGACATATCATATTTCATACATTAGATTCAAGTGGGTTATGAACTCCCATTTTTACCCCATATACAGATTGCAGAATCACATCAGTTACACATCCTCATTTTTACATAATGCCATATTAGTAACTGTTGTATTATTTTAAAGATCACTAGACTTAAATGTGTGACTATGAGGCTGATTATTGAAGAGCTCCTCAGAAGCAATCATGGACCATAAATTTGTTTGTAGTGTAACAAGAAAACATTGGAAAGTTTGAAGTATAACATGAATAAAACCTGGCTGGTATATTTAGGAAGATTGTCATATGAAGAATGGATTTTAGGATGTTGGCAGTGAAAGTTAAGAGGGTGGTAAAAATACAGTAATTTTGGCAACGATGCTGCTGGCCTCAGTTGAATTGATGATACAATTGATGGATATGTTGGAAATCAAGATAATAGTGTTTACTAATGGGTAAAAACTAAAAAGGAAGGGGATTTCAAAGATGTCACAGTATGCCCCATTAACATGCTTTTACTTTCTCTGCTTTGAGTTACCTGCAATCAACTGAGATACAAAAATATTAAATAAAAATTCCAGAAATAAAAAAAATCCATTAGTTGAATATTCATGCTGCTCTGAGAAGTGTGATGAAATTTTGACATTCCACTCCATGCTGCCCAGGAAGAGTCCAGCATATCCTGACTTCATATACTACCTGTTAGTCACATAGTAACCATCTCAGTTATCAGATCCACTCTCAGAGGTATCACATTACTGTGTTTAAGTAAACATTGTTTAATAGCCCCAAAGCACAAGAGTACTGATGGTATCAATTCTGATATACTAAAAATAATCTGTTAATGCTTCTTTTAAGTGAAAAGCTGAAAGTTCTTAATTTAATAAGGAAAGAAATAATCATATGCTGATGTGCTGATGTTGCTAAGATATATCATGAATTGTCATTAATCTGCTCATCTGCCTATGTTATATATTAAACTTCATTATAGGTATGTATGCAAAGGGGGAAAAATAGTCTCTACAGTACTATCAGAGGTTCCAGGCTTCCAGATGCCTTTTTTTAAGGGAAAAAAAAGGTTATTGCTTTGCTAGCAAAGTAGAAACACAGGGAACTCCTGTCCCAGAGTCTGTGATTCTGCCCATCAGCAGGAACTTGAGGCTTTAAAGAGGTGATTCAAAGGCTACTTTCCATGTGTTCTCTGTAGGAGATGTAATTCACGTGTTAATTTGGGAGATAGTTCTTTCTGAGATCTTCTGGTGCCATCCCTAAAGTCTGGATTACTTCATACCTATGATGGGTGAGTGCCCAAAGACAGATAACTCTGTTTAGGATAAGGAAGAAAGATAATCCTATTTCCCCTGAGATTAGGGAAGAGAGATTAGGGAGGATAGGGAGAGAGGAAGAGAAACATGTCCACTTTAAAAATAAGTTGCAGTAGCAAAGCAGCTAGGGCTATATTCAAAGCATAAAGTGGGCCACTGTTACATTTCTCCACTACATTTCATTTCCATTGGAAAATGGACAACAACATCTCCAAGCTGCTTCTTGCTAAAAGAGGATGAGGTTGGGGGGAGTAACCCCAAATCCTTGTTTTCTATGGAGTGGCAGAAGGCATGAACAGTTAAAGATATTCAGCATCAGAGCAATCCAGAGATCCACAGTGGCAGATAACAGGTGACTGGACAAGGCGTACATACATAGGGCAGGGACCATGCTGAGACAACAGTAAACAAGACAGCAAAGCATTACTTTTTTCATAAACTATTAGCACAAAACAATTAGTATTTAGCCCAGTCTTTGAAAACCATGAAGACAGTAACTCATAACCATATCAGTGGAAAACAGATGGAGTCTATCAATGTAGAATGTTAGGAAGCTTTGTAAATCTATGAGGTCAGGCTCAAATTAATTCAGGACAAACTTGCAACGTTTGAGTCTTTTATGATCATTATTATTAGGTACTCTCACCCAAGAGCCCTTCCTTTATAGTCTCCAGCTTTACTTATTTTTGGTAGGGCTGACCCAAGTGTACATCTCAAGTGTCATTAAAACAAACATTATTTTTCCTTCTAAAAGCCCATGTAGTATTGTCTTAGGCTATACTCTCCTGCCAGGTGTTTAAGACCAAGTTGGTCAAAACCAACCTTGTTCCTATCTAAAGTTTCAGCTGGGATTTTTCAGAGATTGTTTGGGGATGTGTGTAAACCCTCTTGGCTCCTTTAGCTTTCCTCTAACAGTGATGCCATCTGTCAGGATGGGTCAGAGTCTTGTTGATCATTTATGGCTTCTCTTGAAAGAATCAGGGACATTTTCCTCTCCAGTGACCCTCATCTTTGCAGAATATGCACTGGTTAGCTTTTTGTTCTCTAGGGTTCTCTCAATCTCCCTGATTAGCTGATTGGGTGACTCATCAGAGTTGAAGGGTCCAGAGAGGGGTCCTGCCATTCTCTGGGTCCTAGCTTACCATAGATGGCAAGGGCCAAATTGTTGGCTTTTTCCTTGACCCTTTTACTTCCTTGACTTTGGGTTCAGTATTAGTACTGTAAATCAGCATTATATCCTGTCTGCCTGTAGGTGATGGCTTATTATCTCCAATTAAATCAGGTTGCTCTATTAGAAGCAGCACCTCTGCGAAACACTAACAGGCAACAGTTACAAAGTTTGCAAGGAAAAGACAAAATGAAATTAACAGAGCAAAAACATATTCAGTATGTGTAACAGCTATGAACCAAGTAAAATAAATTTTATAATCTTAAACCTTTACTTAGTTATGTATTATATCTCCTGTTTATTTTGGGATCACAGTAATCTTTACAACAAAATTTGATCTTTTGAGCACGACTCTAAATGATCTCAGTTCTAGCCTATTTTGGAGCCATTCTAATACGGAGTAAGGTGGGAGGCAGAGCCTTATCTCAGGTCAGGTGGGGTTCCTGACAAATAACACAACACAACATTACAATCTAAAACACGAATCAAACAAAGGCCAAGAGAGGTTTTAAATTTCTTTTTGTGGAAAAAGTGGCAAAATATTTCCATGTTTTACAATGTCACCTTTAAACAGATGAGGCTCTCCTTATTACTTTTCAAAAAATACATTTAAATTCCTACTTCAGTGTGAAGAGCCACACAAAGTTGTACATATAACTTATTGACAACAGGTTATTTCATCCAGATGTTGATTATCCAACATCAAATGACATGAACAAATACCAAACAAATTGTTACTTCTATACAAATCCAAGAATATTACTACAGATAATTTTAGTTTGAAGAACACCAGCTTGGTAAAGTGCTCTCCCTTAAGCTTTACCTTTAACTAAGTTTAACTTTTAAAGTACAATTTAGAATACATCGTGAATGGTAACAATAATCACAGGTCTTCATGAGTTAGAAATACTAGCAAAAATTGAGGAATAGCTTTAAATCTCTTATACATTTAGGATATGATGTTAATAATTAGAAATTGAATTAGTCAAAGCAAACAGATATGACAGTGTGACACTTCTATGTCTAATATAATGTACAAAAGAGAACTTATTGGTTATCTTACTGGTAAACTTACACAAATTTTCATTTTATAAACTTTTACGAAGCACTTAGACAAGGCTTAGACAGATATAGTTCTCAAATGCATATGTATACCTAGTCACATATATTTATAGAGTCAACTATATTTTTATAACCTATTTTATATTTTGTTTAACCAGTTACAAAGTAATCATTTAAGACTTTAAAACAGATACAAGCCCTAATCAAATTAAGTGAAATAGGAAAAGTAAAACAAGATGTTTTATAGAGAAATATAAATCATAAAACAAAGAGCTGAACAGAAATTCTGGAGTTATATAATATGGTGAATGGAATGAAAAAATGCAATCAATAGTATTTGCCACTGAAGCAGAAGAAAGCAACTATGGACTTGAAGACAGCCCATTTGAAAATATCCAGTCAAAAGTAGTGAGGAATGAATGAAAAGGAAAAAAAGAAAACTTACAAGATTTGTGGAACTCCATCAAGAGATGTTCCACAAGAAAAAGAAAATAAATTGTTTTTTGAAAAGAGTTTTTAAAATTGTCAAATCTTTCACTAGACTACAAGAAGTCCGTTTGTGTAATAGTTATGAACATGAACAGGATTATAAGAATCTATAATGCCAGACACAAAGACAAATATTTCATGATCTTACTTACATGTGAAATCTAAAAACATCAGATTCATTGTAATAGAGTAATACATTAGAGATGGAAAGAAAAATAGCTTAGTTTTACATGCCATGGTGGCACAGCTCAATGCCAGGAAAAACCTCCCCAGTCTATGATTCCTCCCATTGAGGAAAGTGAGAGCATAGTGAATGAATGCCCAGCTTCTATAGATTTGCAGAATACTAACCAAGAGAATGCTTGGGTTGGTGGGAAGTGGAAAAATAACATTCTGGTCAAAAGGTGAGAACTTTTAGTCATAAAATCACTAATTTCTGGAGAACTAATATGCAGCATGGTGTCTGTAGTTAATAATAATATATTATACATTTACAATTTGATCTAAGATTAGATCTTAGGAATCTCACCCAAAATATAAAATAACATAATTGGAGGAGGTAATGAATGCATAAGTTAGCTTGATTTTGGCCATCAATTCAATTTTACAAGTATGCCCAAGGATCACAATATACACCTTAAATATGTACATCAAACCTTGAGAAATCTGGAAAAAGTAAGAGCAATGGCTATGAAGAGATAATGAGCAAATATCATTTAATTTTTCTGTATCTGTATTTATTTCCATGTGGAGTCATCTCTACTGTTAACTTGCTTGCTTAAGAGAGAAGCTTCATCTTTTGGGGAAAAAAAAAACCCACAAAGAAAAGAATCCTGGTTAATATACCTTGAATCTAAGAGGGTTTGTTGGTTTGGTTTATACATCATGAGACTTTATTTCTTTGGTAATAAAACACATGCAAGAACACATGAGACATATACTAATAACAATGAAATTGTCAGGAAAATTCACTTGGCAGAGGCTAAAAATTCATGCCAAACACATTTTGGTAACTAATTTACAATTCATCTTCAGCTATCTTTTGAAACTCCAATATTATGAAACAAGGCACCTAAGAACAAATTATACTTTATCAAAGAGTACCTTTTTAAAATGATCATTCATTATGTGATTAGTATGGTCCAAGAAATATGTTAAGTGATTTTCACTCAATCCTGACACTAGCCCTTTGAATAAATGCTATAGTATTTCAGATTACAGAGAAGAAAACCACAACATAGAGAAATTGGATAACTTGCTCACAGCCACTCAAACAGTAAATGCCAAATGTCAATATAAGCTCTACATTATTAAGATAATTAAACTCAGTATAATCATTGCAGGAAACTTGGATACTTCACTCATCATCCATTTACCAACTGTCAACCCTTCCCAACATGGGAAAAACATTGTAGTATGTTCTAGTTTATCCATATAATCATGTGGACATATTCATTGATACATGTATGTACATTTATGTACATGTATAACCATATTTTAATTTTTGATGTAGCAAGGTCTTTCTGTGTTATAGTATACTCTGCTATTTTGTTTCTAATGTGTTTGAGCATTTAGGTTCAAAAAGATGAAACAAATGACAAGATATACAGAATTCTGAGTAGACAAATATGGATATCAAACTTCTTGAAAGGAAAGAGATATTTTTATGCTATTAATAAATTCCTAATGTGTATTCCAGTCTAGAAGGATTGAATGCTTTAGATAAACATTATTTATATATTCTATTTCAAGAAAGGTCATATTCCTGCTTGATGTCACAAATGCTAATTTGAATATCTATCTTGCTTTTGGAACATTTTAGATTCTCTTATTCTCTGCAGAAATTTCCATAATCATAGCCTCAAGTGCTGATATGACTTCTCCTTCTGGGTTGAGGAAAGATGGTAAATGTATTATCCCTTCTGGTTATACAACCACTGCTGAGAACACCTTCCTCAAAGAATGACAATTTATCCCAGAAGAGATGTATTCCACTTGTCTTTATGATACCCATCTGCAAAAACTAGGATTCAAAATAGCAGATGGCAATACTTTATAAGATCAGTATATGACACAGACCTTATTCCTCAGAGCAAGAATGGTCATATTTTAGCATGGTCATATTTCTTTTAATAGCAGCATAGCAGAGCCAGAATGATACAACTTCCACTAAAGGTAGTTATGGATAAGAAACTCAGAATGTAATCACATTTTATTCTCTTACTTATTTGGAAATACCTAGCTGGCATCTACTGAGGGAGACATCAGAGGTTACAAAACAAAAATAACACTGCCAAGTGACAAATGCTTCTTCAAATCCCACCCACCACACATGTTCACTGTCGCAGTGAGGTCAAATGTGCCTCAAGGATCCCAAGGAGAAAGAGCTGAGGAGACTACAGGTCTTCAAGGAGTTTGGTATATCACAGTGTAGAAGGACATTCCAGGAATATAGCAGATAGTGATGGGAAGTCCTGACATAGTTTCATAAACATTAAAGGTATGAAAAGTCAGGGAGATGAGAGGTTCAGACATATTGAAAGCATCCGGTAAGAACTGATGTCAACTTGAACCAATAAGTGGCAATGAAAGATAGAAATGGGTCATACTTGTCTGCCAGCTGGGAACAAGCTTATTTCATTAAAAAGCTCTAAAATACTACTGAGATAAATGTCCCAGAGCAACACAGTTTCATCACTAGAGGTATTACCAGTTGTTCTGGGCTGACCTAGTAGTAGCATCTTGGACACGGGAAGATATTGCTGTAGAATGGATAATAGCTGGGGAATGAGCAGGTAGAATATCAACAATAAACATCAATTTGAGCTACAGGTAACTTATAGGTATGGCCATGTCACTGATGGAAGCAAAATTAGAATATTATCTTTGATATACTTCATCCCTTCCCAAAGTTCATGAGCAATCTGTTAGTGGCACTTGCTCTGATCTAGCCATGCTGGCATGTCAGGAAAATAGCGTGTGTGTGTGTGTGTGTGTGTGTGTGTGTGTGTGTGTGCGTGCGCACATTGTGTAAATATATAGAAAGCTATAAAGTAATATCTCTAAAATGCGCTAACACTGAAATCAAAGGAACAAGGGCCATGGTACCTGGCTAGTCATTGAGGAAAAACTAAAAATAGTAATTAGCTCAGAACCTCTGTCCATTCTATGAATCCAAAAGTTAGGAAATCCATCAAGCTCACATTCTCTATGAGAACTACAGAAGTTACAGGAACAATTGCAGAAAACAAGGTTCTTAGCCATACTGATAAAGGTTGTCAGTTTTCCCTTCCAGAGTTCTATAGGTAGCAATAAACAACAATAGTCCCTCACTTTGGGTAAGTATTTCAAGGTTTCTCAAGGGGTATTATTGGTCATGAGATCTGTGTAGAAACAAAAGCATTTTGAGCATAGGTTAATTTTATTATTAAAAGAAATATATTATTTCTGTACCCCATGTTAGGACCATTCAAAGACATTCATCGCAGCGGCAAATCAGGACAGAGGTTAGGGAAAGGCAAAAGTATCCTCACTCCCATATATCCATATAATGACTTCTAGGAATTTTGGGATTTGAGGAACAAACAGGGAGCACTTATAAATGAAAGCCCTGAATTTCATTGGCGAGTCAGGAACACAATGTGTTACTATAGTGAAGATGGAAATTTCATGACAGAGTGAAACTCATAAGAACCTGTCTCTTTTACATTGGCCTGGGACATACTTTCATTTATTCAACAAACATTTGTTAAATGCCTCTTGTTACCAGCCACTGTTCTAACTGATGTAGTGAACAATATTCAGTGAATAATTAATTCATATATTGAATAATACATGTTATGAATAATGGAAGTAAGTTAACAAAGTTTCTTTTCTTATGAAACTTCCAAACTATGTAATCAAAGAATTTGGGAGAATAGTTGGAGGGTATTTGTAAGGCTATGTGGAATATGATATGAATTTAAATTAAGTACATAGAATAGAAAATAATTTGGAGAGATACTCTGAAAAGAGGTAATAAGAGGTTACCTCAATAGAGGGAACCTGGGATATTGGAGGTCAAGAGTGGGAAAAGAATTTTCACTACACATGAGATGATAGGAGATAAAAAGAGAAAGACAGGGCCCCTTTCAAACCATGACTTAAGAAAGCATCTATAGAAATCTACATAATCTTTCTCATGACTTAAAAGTAAGAGCCATGAATAGGGAGGAGAACAATGATATTAACAAGGGCACAGTACTATTTGTTCTAGATTTATAGGTGCAGTTATTCCAGGGAAAATGTTTATGTGTAAGGAGAAGATAATGTGTTGGAAAGGGGATCATCATAAGATGTCATAAGATCATCCCATATTTTAGGATAAAGTAACTGTTAGAATACATGTCAAAAGAGCCAAAAAGATCTTTCTCATAGGAGCCCATGCTGGATGAGGCTACTACAAGGACCTTGTCTTCCACAGGGAAGTAACACATCCCTCTGGGGTTAATGCTATGGTTTCAATGTGTCTCACAATATTCACGTGTTGGAAGCTTAAATTCCAGTGCAACAGAGTTGAGAAGTGGGACCTTTAACAGTTAATAAGGTAATGAGGACAATGCCCTCATGAAGGAATTAATACCAGTGTCTTAGAAATTATTATAGGCAGTGGCCCCTTTCCATCTTTTCCTCTCACTCATGTGATGGATTCTGCCATATTATGATGAATCAAGAAGGTCCCCACCTGATGGAATCCCTTGATCTTAGACTTTCGAACATCCAGAACCAATAGCAAACTAATTTTTTATTCATTATATACTACCCAGTATGTGGTATTCTGTTAGAGCAACATAATATAGACTAAAACTCTCAACTAAAACCTTTCAGACAGATATATGCAAATAGCTCCAATGTTTCAGGGCAGATAAAATACAGTCAGTATATATCTACCATATAGTGATATGGTAGGATGCAGCCATTACTAGTATGATTATAAAAACAATACTGAGGATCAAATGTATTAGAAAAGTGAGTTAAAATCATCTATCACTGTCTCAAATTGGGTCTCTTAAGTGTTAGGCATAAGAAAGAATTATAGCCAAAGAACAGGTGGTATCTTATTGTATAGTAAATAATTTGGCTGATCTTTGTTTCTAATTCCAGGGAGGGTACCTCTCTATACCATTGGAACTTCCAAAGTATTAAGAATATTATTGTTATTCATGGTCTACCCCTCAGACAATATCTCAGTTTATGCTAATGAAATGGGGCTGGTGGTATCAGAATAATCAACCATATTATTAGAATCTTGGTTCTTCCAAACATGTACTTTTAGTCCAACTTCTTAGGAGAACATGGAGGTTGGAGGTTCAGTCACAAGTACATAATGAAATATTAATAAAAACTCTGGACTCTGTAGTTCTATTGGGATTTTCTGGTTAACCCACATTGATATGGTGGGAGGGTGATTTGTCCAGAGGAGCAGGAAGCTTTGCATCAAAGCTTCCCCTAGCCTTACTTGATGGTTTCTTCCTTTAGCTGATCTTGATTTATATGCTCTTATGAGAAAGTATAATAAGTAGAACACTTTTCTAATTTCTATGAGTCATTCTAAAAAAACTATCACATATGAGGGGGTTGGGAGTCCTAAACTTTGTAACCAGTTTCTAAAGTGTGGATGACCTGGGAACTCTGAACTTTAGACCATGGCATCTAAAATGAGGGCAATCTTGTGAGGAACTTGACTTTTACCTGTGAGGTTAGGCATAATTCTGCATAGTAAGCATAATAATTGCATTACACAAGAAAAATTATTAAATCTGGAGAGACGGGTGTGACTAGAGACACAGCAACTGAGCAATATGCTTCATAAATCAGAAGGTTCTGGAGCCAAATACGGGTAGAAATGCTGGAATAAAAATTTAACAAATTGCTGAGAGCTGAGTGACTTCAGAGACTCTCAAGAACCCACCACGTTTTTATGGTAAGAATTCCAAGAGATCATGACTTTTGTACAGGGAGAATACAAATTATAATTGTGAAAATAAGACCTACTCTTGAGGGAAAGGATGCACCAGAGCCCAATTCTGAAAACTTATCCAAACATGGGAGGGGGAAGGAATTCCTTCTCATTTCATCCCTACTGATCCTTAAAATTTCACCTAGGAGAGAAAAATCACAAACAACAGGGGAAAGGACTCCATGGAAATATATTGAGTTCTGCAATCAGGGAAAGGAGTGTGGCAGGGGAAGAGGGAGAAAGCACGCTGCTGGAGAAGGAACACATATTCCTGGGGTAATCACAGCCATAAGACACCTGCCCAGGAGAAGACTGATATTACTCAGAAGAAAGGAGAATGTTCCCTCTTCCTAACATCCTATCACCTCACCAACAAGGCTCTAGGGCAAAGCCATCAGAGAGAAACAGATTCTCAAGGTATAGGAAAGCCTGTAAGGATAGGGTCAAGGTATAGGAAAAGCCTATAAACCAAAAGACTTACCAAAAGCAAAATACTAAAGGAAGCTGAAACCTCTGATACTTCCAGCTACAACAAACACTAGCCACCCTTCCTAAACAAATTAACATAAGTTCTCACAGGAAAATCCTATTTAGCTCAGTTCCTATTACCTTATGTGGCTTCCAACAAAATATTACAAGATATTTCAAAGGCAGAAAAAATAAGAGAAGAATAATTACCAGAATAGTTTTGTTCTCATATATTCTACAAAGATCCATGTGTTAAAGGCTTGGTCTTCACCCCATGATGCTCTCTGGAGGTGCTAGAATCTTTAAGAGGTGTTAGTCTAGTGAAAGGAAATGAGGTCATTGATGACTGCTCTTTAAGAGAATAACAGGCCCCTGACCTTTTCTGTTTCTCTTTTGTTCCTTGTCCACCGT
This sequence comes from Ictidomys tridecemlineatus, assembly GCF_052094955.1. Taxonomy (NCBI): domain Eukaryota; kingdom Metazoa; phylum Chordata; class Mammalia; order Rodentia; family Sciuridae; genus Ictidomys; species Ictidomys tridecemlineatus. Next base: position 71,696 of record NW_027524565.1, read on the forward strand.
AAGGTCAGCTTTGCTCCACCTTATGTTCCCGTCATGGTGATCTGTGTCTCCACAGACCCAAAAGGAATTGGACAACTTAGCATGGATTGAAACTCTGAAACCAAACCCAAATAAGCCTTTCCTCTGCATGAGTTTATTCTCTCAGGTATCTCATCACAGTGATAGAATGCTAAGCAGCATAGAAATTTAGTACTGAGAATTGGCTATGACTGTACCGGATGATAGAGTTCAGAAAGCTTTTGAATTGGTTTGTGGGAGGATTGGGGGAGAAGTTTCGAGAAGCAGGCTAGAGAAAGTCCAGTATGTTGTAAGTAGAGCTTAATGGGTGATTATGGTGAATTCTCAGAAGGCCAAAGAGCTGATAAAAGCACAGACAAAAAGATAAGGCTCATGAAATTTCAGGCAGAAATGAGAAATCTATTGGGAATTGTATTAAAGGCCATCCATTTTGTACTGTGGCAAGGAATTTTACTGCATTGCTCTAAATCATTTTGGAAGGATGGAATTAAAGGTAATGGACTTGACTATTTGGTGGAGGACATTTCAAGGCAGTATTATATTCAGGAAGTGTCATGGATGTTATTGGTTGCTTTTATTCAAGCTTACAATTGCAATCAGGAGCACAAAACAAAAGAAGATTTTGAAAAACGAACTTTTGGCTAGAGAAGCTGAACATTTCAAAGTACTGCCAATGAGGGTACAGTTGCTAAAGAGATTAGCAACATTTTTTCAAAGCTAAGTACTTTGCAGCAGAACAATAGGAAAGATGCCTTGAGGAAATCTCAGCAGTTGACAACTCATCACAGACTCAAATGTAAAAATGTACTGTTTCAAAGACTTTTGTTTGAAAAGAGAGCCCTGGGTACTATGCTCATACAGGGAAATTTAGGGAATTATTTCCCCATATTCTTCAGTAATCAGTGCAGTGGTGTTTCAAGTGGGTCTCAGTACTTCCCACACTAGCAGCAGACCTTTTTGCAAGCATGCAGAATGAAAGTCATTGAGGCTTGCATCAAGGTTTAAAAAAAAAAGACTGGAATATCAGGCAACATGTGGCAGGGTCAGAGCCCCTGCAAGGAGCCTCTAACAGGGTGAAGTTTGATGAACCTTTGAAAGGAAAGCCAAATCTGCAATGGAGACCCCCATTAAGTTTTAAATACCAGGAACATGGAAAGTATTTTGAAGGAAACTCTAGGTAGTGAGAAGAGCCATCCATCTCAACCAAGTAGCCATGTGGAATGCAGCCAGAAAGGTCAGAGAGGCAGAGCTGCTCAAGCTCTCTTAGCTCATATCATGCCACCAGGTGCCCTGGGGGCCAGACAAGCACCTATATGATTTAGTATTTGTCTTATTGAACTTTGGTTTTGCTTTGGTATGATTCCACCTTATTATTTATTATGTCAGCAGGTGGACAAGTTTAACATGGATAGTGTGAAGTCATGTTGGTAGTATACACCCTTGATAGATGAGATTAAAATGGCACTTCATCCCCAAAACATATATATGCATTTTACTAGCATAAAAAAACATCAGAAAAATCTACGGCAAAGGAAATTTTACAAATTTCCCAACCAGTGATTCTTAACACTTTCAAAACCATCAAGAATAATTAAATCAGAGACATTCAAGGCCCCAAAGAGCCTAAGAAGACATAGCAACTGTATTAGGATATGGCATGGAAACTATGTATGACACTGCAACCAAGTTTACCATCCTGCATGGGATTCTGGAAAAGTATAAAAACTCATTAGATAAAAACCAGAAAAATTTGAATATAGTCATTATTTAATAAGAATGCATCAATTTTGGATCATTAGTTACAATAAATGCACCATACAAGTGTAAAATGTTAATTAAAAAACTTACTGTGAGGTAATGGAAACTGTCTTTTTTATCTTTTATAAAAAATTCTTAGTTGGAGTGTAATTATACAGTATAGTGGGTTTCATTGTGGCATATTCATACATGCACATGACTTAATTTGAAATATTTCATGCCCCAGTAACTGATAGACCCAATCTGATCTTTTCTTAAAATTGGGAGTCATCTCACCATAAAGCCATGAAAAGATAATTTCGGCTTTACTATAAATTACTACAAATTCTGAACCTGCTTGGAATGTCTGCCCCTGTGCCTTAAACTCACCCATGCCTGGCTCTCTGACCAGATAGCAGCCCTCTCTGAAACTTTAATGACGCCTCACAAATCTTTGCCTTCCCTGGCCAGACAAGGACCCTCTCTGAGGCTCTAATGATCCTCATAAATTCTGATGTTGGGGTCAGCAAAAAAAATGTAAACTACCATTTGTGTTATGCTCCTCGGAGTTCTGTTATCTGTAACCCCGCTTTGTGTAACTTTCTGGGCTATAAAGCTGGGCTGCAGGAAAGCCGCAGCTGCTGTCTTGTTCCTGCGGTTTGGGGTGGGAGAGGCAGCCCAGCCGGTCGAAATAATAAGCTTGCTTTAATTTGATTTTAATTGGAGTCAGTGGTCTTTTCTTGCGCCCTGGTCTAACATAACTTCCCTTGTCTGTTATACTCTCATTACCTTCTTGTACCCTAATGTTCTTCATTCCTTTTTTTTTATAAGATCCCTTTTTCATTTTCCTCACTAGCTTCTACATATGAAGGAAAGCATATGACCCTTGCTTTTCTGAGCCTGGCTTGATTCTCTTAACATGATGCTCTCCAGTTCCATCCATTTTCCTGAAATGACATAAATTCTTTTTTTTCTTTTTTTTTTTGAGGGAGGGTGTTGGGTATCAAACTTAGGGCCCCATCTACACTAGGCCAGTGCTCTATCACTGAGCTCCACTTCCAGTCCTCATCGTTTTTTATGGTTGTATAAAACTCCATTGTTGATATATGTCACTTTACTTTTCATTCATTAGTAGATAGAAATCTAGACAGGGTTCACAACTTGACTATTGTAAACTGCCCTGCTTCAAACATTGGTATGCATTAATTCTTTCAAGTAAATACTAAGTAGGAGTATATATGGATCATATATACTAGTTTCATTCCTATTTTTTTGAGAAACCTCTGTATTGATTTCCATAATGGCTATAATAATTTCAATTCTCACCAAAATTTTGACAGTTTCCTTTCCCCTGAATCCTCATGGGCATATATTATTATTTGTTGGATTGATGATTTCCATTCTGACTGGAGTGAGATGAAATTTCAGTGTAGTTTTGATTTGCATTTCCTTGATGGCTAGAGATGTTGAAGAATTTTACATATAATTGCTGATCCTATTTATTTCTTTTTTTGAAAACAGTTGAGTTTTCGCACTTATTGATTAGATTATTTGGGGTTTTGGGTGTTAAGTTTTTTGAGTTCTTTATATATTCTAGATATTAATCCTCTATTGGAAGAGCAGCTGGGAATTTTCCTCTTTTTCTGTAGCCTCTGTCTTCATGCTATGCTTTGTTTCCTTTGCTGTAAAGAAGCTATTAAATTTGATGCCATCCTGTTTATTGATTTTTGTTTTTTCTTGATCTATAAGGAGTCCTATTGAGGAAGTATTTGCCTGTATCTATAGGATGGAGTGTTTCCCCTATATTTTCTTTTGGCACTTGCAAAGTTTCTGGTTTTATACCTAGGTTTAATCCATTTTGAGTTAACTTTTTGTACGAGTGAAAGAGAGGGATCTAGTTTCATTCTTCTACATGTGGATATTCAGGTTTCCCAGCTCCATTTGTTTTTTTAAAAAAGGCTAACTTTTCTCCAATGTATGATTTTAGCACCGTTGTTGAGGATCACATGATTATTTGTGTGGGTTTATCTCTGTGTCTTCTTTTCCATTGGTCTATGTGTCTATTTTTATGCCATGCTGTTTTTGTTACTATGGTGACAAAGTATAATTTGGAATTGAGTATTGTAATAACTCTTCAGAATTTATCTTTCTGCTCAGAATTGTTTTAACTCTTTTGGGTGTTTTGTTCTTCTATATGAATTTTGGAACCATTTTTTTCTAGTTCTGTGAAAAATGTCTTGGAATTTTGATGGAGATTGCATTGAATCAATAAATTGCTTTGACTAGTATGGTAATTTTTAACAATATTAATTCTGCCTATTGAAGAACATAGGAGGGCTTTCTATATTCTATTTCTTTCTAGTTCTTTTTTTATTTGGTAAATTTTTCTGTAGAAATCTTTCATATTTCTGGTTAGAATTATTTCTAAGATTTTTAAATTTTTTAGGCTATTTTGAATGATATCACTTTACTGATTTTTCAGTGTGTCCCTTGTGTATAGAATACATTGATTTTTAGACATTAAATGTGTATCTTGCTACTTTATTGAATCTGTTTATCGTATGTAGAAATCTTCTGATAGATTATTTAGAGTCCTGTAATCATATAATCTGTGAATAGGAATAATTTAGCTCTCTCCTTTCCTATTCGTATCCCTTTTATTTTTTTCTCTTGTCTAATTGCTCTGGCTTAAATATCTAGTACTATATTGAATAAGAGTGGTGAAAGTAGACATCTTTGTTTGTTCCTGATTTTAAAGGAAATGTGTCCATTTCTCACCTACTCAGAATGATGTTGGCTATGGATTTGTCATTTATAGTTTTTATTATGATGAAGTAATTTGCTTCTATTATTAGCATTTTTGGGATTTTTATTATGAGGGTGTATTAAATTTTGTTGGAGGGGTTTTCTTCCATCTATTGTGATGATCATGTGGCTTTCATCCTTGATTCTACTTATGTGATATGTTTATTGATCTGCAAATATTGAGCCATTCTTGTATCTCTGGAATGAAGTCAACTTGAACATGAAGTATGATCTTTTTGATGTGCTGCTGAATTTGACTTGCAAGTATTTTATGAAGGATTTTTCATCTCTGTTCATCAAGGATATCAGACTGTAATCTTTCCTTCTTAATGTGTCCTTATCCACATTGGGTATGATTGTGATACTGGCTTTGGGGGAATAAATTTGGAAGATTTCCCTCCATTTATATTACATGGGTAAATTTTAAAAAGATTGGTGTTAGTTCTTTAAAGATTTGGTAAATTTTAGTTTATGCTAAAATTTAGTGGATGCTTTTTTAGTGAATTTTAGTTTATGCTAAAATTTTAGTGAATGCTTCTGGTCCTGGGCTTTTTCTATGGTGAGGCTTTTTATTATTGGTTCAATTTCATTGCTTGTTATTGATCTCTTTAGGTTTCCTATATCCTATTGGTTCACTTTTGATTAGATTATATGTGTCTAGAAATTTATCCATTTCTTGACAGGTGTGGTAAGTGCATATTTGTAATCCCAGAGGATCAGGAGGCTAAGGCAGGAGGATCACAATTTCAAAGTCAGCCTCAGCAATGGCAAAGAGCTAAGCAACTCAGTGAGATATGGTCTCTAAATAAATACAAAATAGGGCTGGGGATGTGGCTCAGTAGGTGAATGCCCTGAGTTCAAATCCCCATACCTCTCCCCAAAATAAATTTATTCATTTCTTTAAAATTTTCTAATTTATTGGAATATAAATTTTAAAAATAGTCTCCAATGATCTCTGGATTTCAGTGGTATCTGTTTTAATATCCCTCTTTTTTCTGTTTATGTTTTTTATTTGTGTCATCCATTTCTTTCTTTCTTTCTTTTCACGAGTTTATTGATATTGGTTTACTTTTCAAAGAACAAACTACTTTTCTCATTGATTCTTTGTACATTTGTTCTCCATTTCATTAATTTTGGTTCTGATATTTATGATTTGTTTGTTCTACTGGTTTTGAGATTGGTTTGCTCTAATTTTTCTAAGAACAAGAAAAGGACCATAAGTTTATTTATTATTATCTTATATAGGCACCCATATAAACTTTTCTCTAAAAAATGCCTTCATTTTATCCCATAGATTCTTATAGGTTGTATTTCTATTCTCACTTGGTTCTAGGAATATTAACTTATCTCCTGATTTTTTTCAGTGACTCACTCATCATTCAGGGTTGTGCCTCAGTGGTAGAGCACTTGCCTAGCATGTGTGAGGCACTGGGTTTGATTCTCAGCACTGCATATAATTAATAAATAAAGGTTAAATCTCCACGATTTTGTGGTTTGTGTATTTTTGCTTGCTGTTGATTCCTAGTATCATTTCATTATGATGAGAAAAGACGCAAAAACATTGTTTTAATCTTTTGTATTAGTTAAGATATATTTTGTGCCCTAAAACATTATCTGTTTTGAAAAAACTTCCATAAACAGGGGAAAAGAAAGTGCATTCATTTGTTGTTGGATGAAATATTCTGTGGATGTCTGTTAAGTTCATTTGATCTATTGTGTGTTTTAGCTTTGTAATATCCTTGTTGTTTTATGTCTGGATGACCTATTAGTTAGAAAGGTATTTATTGAATTGGGGGTCCATCTATTCCTTTATTGAATAATGTTTGTTTTCTGAAATTATGTGTGTTGCTGTTCAGGGCATAAATATTTACACTCATTATATAGTCTTATTGAATTTTTTCCTTTATCAATATTTAATGACCTTCTTTGTCGCTTCTGATTAACTTTAGTTTGGACCCACTTTGTCAAACATAGTAATAGCTACCTCTGCTTGCTTTGGGGTTCCACTATACATGTAATATCATTTACCATCCTTTCACATTCGACCTATGAATGTCTTTATCCATGAGGTATTTTCTTGCAGACAATGTAGTCTTGGTTCTTGGTTTTTAAACCAATCTTTCAGTCTATATCATTCAACTGGAGAATTGAGACCACTTACATTCAGTGTTATTTTAGAAAAGAATATATTCCTTCTTATTTTATTTTTAATGTTTGATTTGATTCCAATTCTCATTTTCTATCTATTCTTCTAATGATATTTATTTTTTCCTACTCATTTTTGTTTTATTATTTCTTGTCTATGTCAGATTCCTTTAAATATCTTCTGCAATTCTGATTTTGGCCAGTTTCCACAAACTTTCCTTGATTTATGCTTATCTTGAAAAGTTTTTATTTCTCCTTCAATTCTGATGGACAGCTTCGCTGGGTACAGCAAGCTATGGTGACTGCTACTTTCTTACAGGGCTTGAAATACGTTGTTCCAAATACCCTTGGCTTTTAGGGTTTCTGCTGAGTAATCTACTAAATTTCTCATTGCTTTGCTTTTGTAAGTGCTCTGTCATTTCTTTCTTTTATCTCCTTTAAAAATGTTTTCTTTGTTCTAAATTTTTGACATTTTTAATTAATGTGTCATGAGAAAATTCTTTTCGGGTTTTCTTTATTGGGTTCTAAATACCTCCAATATGTGAATGTCAATCTTACTTTTTAAAATTTGGGAATTTTCTGCTATTGTTTCACTCAATATATTATCAATGTCATTTGCTTATATCTCTTTTCCTTTGTTAATACCAATGAGCCTTGTTCAGTTTCTTAATGTTGTTCCAGTGATCTTAAATATTTTGATCATATATTCTTATTTATTTTGCTTATCATTGTCTGAATATTTTATTCTATACACCTCATCTTGAAGGCCTGAACTTTTCTCTTCTACACGAATCTAACCTATTAGTGAGAATTTCAAATGGGTTTTAAAACTTGTTTAAATAAGTTTTTATTTACAGAATTTCTAGATTTTTTTAGAATACCTACCTTTTATTCAAATACTCTTTCATATTTTTCATTTTATTCCTTAGTTTATTCTTTAGATCTTCTTTTATCATTTTAATAATCAGTTTTTAAATACTTAAACTGGAATTTTCTCCACTTCTATGTCTATGAAATCAGTTATTGAATTATTATGAATGGGGGGTACATATTATTATCATTTTATCATCTTTCATGTAGTTCTATGTTGATATTTGCACCTCTCCTAAAATGGATTTCATCCACTATTATATAAGGAACTCTTTGTATGAGTGTACCTTTTCCCCCACATTCTTGCCAACACTTATTGTTGTTTGTCTTCATAATGGCTGCCAATTTGACAGGAGTGAGATGAAATCTTAGAGTAGTTTTGATTTGCATTTCTCTAATTGCTAGAGATGATGAACATTTTTTCATATATTTGTTGATTGATTATATATCCTCTTCTGTTCAGGTCCTTGGCCCATTTATTGATTGGGTTATTTGGCTTTTTGGGGTGCTTAGCTTTTTGAGTTTTTATATACCCTAGAGATAGTGCTCTATCTGATGTGTGAGGGGTGAAAATTTGCTCCCAAGATGTAGGCTCTCTATTCACCTCACAGATTATTTCTTTTGCTAAGAAGAAATTTTTTAGTTTGAGTCCATCCTACTTATTAATTGCTGGTGGGACTGCAAAGTAGTGCAACCAATATGGAAAGCAGTATGGATATTCCTTGGAAAACTGGGGATGGAGCTACAATTTGACCCAGCCATTCCTCTCCTTGGTCTATACCCAAAGGACTTAAAAATAACATACTACAGGGACACAGCCACATCAATGTTTATAGCAGCACAATTCACAATAACTAAACTGTGGAACTAACCTAGATGCCCTTCTGTAAATAAATAGATTTTTAAAATGTGGCATATATACCCAGTGGAATATTACTCTACAATAAAAGAGAATAAAATCATGGTGTTTGCAGGTAAATGGATAGAGTTGGAGAAGATAATGCTAAGTGAAATTAGCCAATCCCCCCCAAACAAATGCCAAGTGTTTTCTTTGATATAAGGTGACTGACTCATAGTAGGGTAGGAAAGAGGAACATGGGAGGAATAGATGATCTCTAGATAGGGCAGAGAGGTGGGAGGGCAAGGAAGGGGGCAGGGGAATAGCAATTATGGTGGAATGTGATGGACATTATTATCCAAAATACATGTATGATGACATGAATTGGTGTGAACATACTTTATATACAACCAGAGATTTGAAAAATTGTGCTGTATATGTTTAATAAGAATATAAATGCATTCTGCTGCCATGTATTTTAAAAATAAAATCCATTAAAAAAGAACTTTTTAGTGAGATGCTTTCTCTTTACTATAAGCCCATGATGGGAATATAGCTGATTTCAAGACTACCACTCAAACAATCATTGTTCAATGCTAGCAGCTCTTTGAGAGGAGATAATAATCATTAATAACTATAATTAATCCAGAGCAAAGCCACATACTAATAACCCTTTAAAAATATTTAAAATGTTTTATATAACTCCACTATTCCTAAAGTAGAAAAAGAAAGTAATACTGTAGAATAGACTGAGAATTAGGTAGGAAATAAAATAAAATAACTATGAACTATATGGGGCATGAGAAGGAAAAAGAAAAAAATTTGGATGGGAGATAAAAGCAGATAATGCAAGAAGAGAAACAGAGAAAAGAAGAAGAAAGTGTATAAATGACCAAGGAAAAACATACAGAAATGATAATTATAATAAATACATTAACTATTAAAATAAATACATAATATTTGATTAAGGAATACAATATTAAATAATAGGGGGCATCTATCAAATTAACACAAAGCAAAATATCAGTGAAATAAAAAACTGGCATTAGAGAATCTTAAAATCATTTCTTGCTAAGCTAATTGAGGTGGAAGGATTTCCATCAGGTTTTGTGGGGCTCAGTAATTAATTGGCTATCGCTCCTTAGCTAAGCTCTAAATGTCTCTGAGTGTAGAGGTAACAAAAACACCACCATCTGTTTGTAAAGTTAGGTAACTATATGTTATGTTTCACCCCCCCCATTTCCACCTTTTTCTTGAAAAAAACTGTGAAAAACTTTTGTCATAAAATCATCCCTGCAGACATCATTCTGCTCACTTTTGATGTGACTCTAAGAGGTTCTTGAAGGTTTTTTTTAATGTATCCAGGCACCTAATAGCTTTCAGAGGAAATGGATACTAATTGTCTGGCCTGGTGTTCAGGCCTCTCCCTGATTGGGGCTGCAGTCTTATATGCCAGCCTGTAGAAATTCTTCATGTGCCCAGAGCTGTTAAAACACCTGTGAGCTCACTGGTGTAGATCTTAGTGTGCATAAAGTGTGGTGGCACACAGCAGAGGTACTATGTGGTCCATGGCAGAGGTATGGAGCATCTTACACATGCATAGGTGGGCTTAAATCTGGGGCATACATGTCAGCAGGTTGATCCTAGTGTGTGCCAGCTGGTAGCTAAGGTCAGGAGCATTGTGCATATGGGAAGATGCTAGAGCATGCATTACTTAGGCCAGTGGCCAAGGTACATACATTAGTGGGCTGCTGCAGGAGCTCTTTCAGTGGTGGAGGGCATCTGGATCAGATGCATTAGCAGGCTGCTGATGGGGAGTATGCAGCTTTGGCCTGTGGCTGAGGTGTATGCATTGGGAGGCCACTGTGGGAGGGTTCTCGAGGTAGTCCACATCTAGGGCATGTGTGTTGGCTGGTGGCTTCTGGGGCATGCATGGTGCTTCTATCCTCTGCTGGGACCCATGCAGGTACAACCAGTATCTGGGGCTCAAGCACCTGTGGCCTGAGGCTGGGGCATTTGCTTTTCCCTCATACTGTACTCTCTGAGAATAAATAACTCTGTTCTGATCTGTCCCATTTCCTTTGTCAGTGGTGAAGAAAGGGAGGTTCAGCAACCTTGAGCCAAGCAAAGATCCTACCTCACAGGTTACTCAGACAGCTTATTTCAAAGGCATTCCCTATGATTGTAATTGCTATTATCTCTCCATGTGAAGAATCTGTGAGATTTAATTCCTCCCAGCAAGGCAGTCTTAGGCATGGTCTCTACAGAATGGCTGCCTGCCAGTTTTCTGTTAGCAGTTTGAAATAAGCTGTGCAGGTTTCCCCTAATCAAGTGATTTTGCAGCTCCTGCCACAGCTTAACCGAGTCTGCCTTCCTTTTCTACCATTGTTTCTAAAGTAAGCTTGTCAGCTTTGCCTCTCCCTCTTCCTTTTGTTACCACTCTCCCTTGACATACCCTAATCAAGGTTCAGGATTAACAAATTCTGTCCTAGTTTCAGTTTCTATAATCAGAATGTCCAAGTTCCTCCAACTCATTAACTATCCAATATTATGTGTTAGTGTATTCCCTCTCTCCCTAACCTCTCTAATCAGCTGTTCTTTCGATTCCAAACCATGGAGGAGTCATGATTTGCTGCCCAGTTCCACTTCACCATCTTGCCAACTGTGTATGTTCTACCTTTACAACTTTATATCACATTAAAATTGCTTTAAAATAAAGTAGAAAAATTTAAAGGTGAAAATATATGTTCATTCATTCAAATTTCACTGAGAACAGAGATGACTGTCTTAGACCATGGCAATCTTCATTCTTTAGCAAACATTATTTCTTTTGCTTCTCTCCTAAGGTTCTTTTTTTCTCTCCAAAGTTATAGGGAATTCCTTTTTGGCCAATAGATTGCATATAGTTTTGTGTTTTGCTCTAGTCGTTGTTCTTATGTATATGTCTTATGCACTAATCTGATCTTAAATTCTCCAAAGGCAAGAGATTATTCTATCTTCACTGAATTTCATTTAATATAATGCCTATGGTTTCTAGAAAGGTCAACATAAAATAATCTTAGCCATATAAAATTCATCATTTCATTTGTGGTTAAAATGTCACAGGGGACAGGAGCACTTCTTAGAAGAATGTTAAAAAAATCTGAAAAGCTACTCCTCCAAATAAGCACTCCAAAAATTTAGAACTCCAAAAATTAACCTAAGCATTGAAACAATCTAAGGAGTGTTTATTTAAAAAGCAAGGATGAACCACATCTTAAGAACAATGAATTTTATGATATTTTAATTCACCCTTATTTCATTTCATTCTTTCCACTGCAGAAGCCTTGAAAACAAATAAAAACAAATAGCCTTAAAATTATAGTGGCCCTAGTGAATGTTTTTTGCACCTTTGTCTAATATGACATAACAATATTTATGTAGGTTTGTCTTTGTGTCCTCTATTCAGTACCATTGGTATACAAGTCTATTTTGGTGACAATACCATGCTGTTTTTATTACAATAGCTCAGCAGTATAGTTTAAGGTCTGGTATCGTGATGCCTCCTGCTTCACTTTTTTTTTCTTTCATTCTTTCTTTCTTTATTTATTTCTTTCTTTCTGGCTTATGAGATATTTATATATTTATCTATTTTAATTTTTTAATTGCAGCACAATTTTTTATATCTCTGGTTGTATATAAAGTATGGTCACACCAATTCATGTCTTCATACATGTACTTTGGATAATGATGTCCATCACATCCCAACATCCTTACTAATCCCCTGCCCCCTCCCTTATCCTCCCACCCCTCTGCCCTATCCAGAGCTCATCTATTCCTCCCATGCTCCCCTTCCCTACCCCACTATAAGTCAGTCACTTTATATCAGAGAAAACATTTGGCATTTGTTTTTTGGGGATTGGCTAACTTCACTTAGCATTATCTTCTCCAACTCCTTCCACTTACCTGAAAATGCCATGATTTTATTCTCTTTTATTGCTGAGTAATATTTCATTGTGTATATATGCCACATTTTTTTATTCATTCATCTACTTAGGGGCATCTATGTTGGCTCCACAGTTTAGTTATTGTGAATTGTGCTGCTATAAACATTGATGTGGCTGTGTCCCTGTAGTATGCTGTTTTTAAGTCCTTTGAGTATAGACCAAGGATTGATGTGGCTGTGTCCCTGTAGTATGCTGTTTTTAAGTCCTTTGAATATAGACCAAGGAGAAGGATAGCTGGATCAAAAGGTGATTCCATTCCCAGTGTTCCAAGGAATCTTTATACTTCTTTCCAAATTGGCTGCACCAATTTGCAGTCCCACCAGCAATGTATGAGTGTACATTTTTCCAACATCCTCGCCAACACTTATTGTTGTTTGTCTTCATAATAGCTGCCATTCTGATTGGAGTGAAATGATACCTTAGAGTAGTTTTGATTTGAATTTCTCTAATTGCTAGAGATGATGGACATTTTTCCATATATTTGTTGATTGATTGTGTATCCTCTTCTGAGAAGTGTCTGTTCAGGTCCTTGGCCCATTTATTGTTTGGGTTATTTGGTTTTTGGTGCTTAGCCTTTTGAGTTCTTTATATACCCTAGAGATTAGTGCTCTATCTGATTGTGAGGGGTGAGAATTTGCTCCCAAGATGTAGGCTCTTTATTCTTGCTAAGGATTGCTTTAGCTATTCTGGGTCTCTTACCTTTCCAAATAAATTTCATGATTGCTTTTTACTTCTATGAAGAATGTAATTGGGATTTTAATAGGAATTACATTAAATCTGTATAACACTTTGGTAGTGTGGCCGTTTTGACAATATTTATTCTGCCTATCCAGGAGCATGGGAGATCTTCTGCAGTTTTCTTCAATTTCTTTCTTTATTGTGCTGTAATTTTCATTGTAGAGGTCTTTCACCTGTGTTGTTAGATTGATTCCCAGTTGTTGTGTTTTTTTGAGGCTATTTTGAATGGAGTGGTTTTCCTAATTTCTCTTTCAGTGGATTCATCGCTGATGTATAGGAATGCATTTGATTTATGAGTGTTGATCTTATATCCTGCTAATTTGCTGAGTTCATCTATTAGTTCTAGAAGTTTTCTGGTGGAATTTTTTTAACTTCTAGATATATAATCATGTCATCATGAAATAGTAATAGTTTGAGTTCTTCTTAACTTATTTATATCCCTTTAATTTCTTTCTTTTTTCTAATTACTCTGGCTAGTATTTTAAGGATGATGTTGAATAGAAGTGGTGAAAGAGGACATCCTTGTCTTGTTCCAGTTTTTAGTGGGAATGCTTTCAATTTTTCTCCATTTAGAATGATATGTATGATATATAAAGGTTCATAAATGCATTCTGCTGTCTTGTATAACTAATTAAAGCAAATAAAAATATTTTAAAAACTGATAGTGGCTCTGAAAATCAGTATCTGGACTGTCTAGAAGGGGAAGAAGCAATTGGAGTCCTCAGAACATGCCTTTTCTGAGATAATCTTTATTATTTAACCAATCTGGCAGCATTCCATGAACCCCTACTCACAGGGTTTGACTTTACTTGACCCGACTCAGAGGTCACTCACTGCAAACAGCCTTTTTCTTCTGGCATTTGTTTAAAATAATCAGCATCAATTAATTTCAGCTGCCTGGGGTGCTGTTAAAGCAAGTATAAGGAAAAAGAGATTGTCCAAAACATTTACAGGAAGACCTTGAAATTATGATGTTTGTAGAATTCTTTAAAAATCTCTGTAAAATCTAGAAACCATGTGGATGAACAGGGTCAGGCATATATCATAGAAAGGTCAAACTCTTTCACCTATGATTGAGCTTGAGGTTCTGAAAAGCAATAAGTAAAGGCTATTCAGCTGTAAACTTCATGAAGTAGCATGGAAGGAATGCATGAAACACCTTGACAAAAGATAGGACACTTACAATCTCAAGACATTTAAGGAAATCTCTGTACAATCATTAGCTAAGTATGAAACAAATTGAGCAGACTTCAGTGTCCACAAGGACAAAATAAAACAAACCTCTCCAAAACAATTTTTATAGAATTAGTTGAAGAAAATCACTAAATAAGCAAACAGTATTAATTAACATCAACAACAATAACAAAAACCCAATAGCAATGACAGCAAACTCTAGAGGAGTCTAATTTCCAATACTGCTAAATTATATTAAATTTTCTAGTTTGCAACAAAAATTATGACACATGCTAAGAAACTTTTAGGAAAGTATGGCCTATCATGGGGAGAAAAGTAGTAAATAGAAACTGTACCTAAAAATGAGCAGCATGAGAGAAGTGATCCATCATATATAAAGGATCCTCAATAAGATTGATGATTTATTTCTAGTTAGAAACCATGTAGGCCAGCAGACAATGGGATGAGATATTAAAACTACTGAAAGAATGAGATTTCCAATCAATAAATTTATATACAGCAAGCTTGCCTATAAAAATAAAAGAAATTTAAGACATCACTAGATAAATAAAAACTGAGATACCCTCCCTGGCAGAATTGTGCTACAATAAATGCCAAAGGGAATTGGGTAGATTGAAGTAAAGTAATATTAAAATAGTAACTCAAATCCACATTTAAAAAAATAAAGAGCACTGACAAAGATAAAATTGTGGTAAATAAATTTAAAAGACAGTATTAATGTATTTTTGTTAATTTATCTTTCCTATCTCATTTGAAAGACAACCATGTGTATGTGTATATTTATATATACATATACATGCATATGCATAAATTTATAAATAATTAAATACATGGCTTTATATATATTTTCATAAAACTGTACTGATGGTATTTAGTATATAAAGATGTATTTTGTATGGCAGTAGTAGCAAAAAGAAAAGTCCAAGAAAAAGAACAAAACTTTGTAGATGGTTGAAGGTAAACTAGTATAAATTTAATCTAGGTTATTATAAAGTTAAAACATAATTTTAATCTCCAAAACAACTATTAAGAAAAAAATAAAATTTTTGAGAGAAGTGGCAAAAGAATTACAATGGAACGTTAGAAAATATCTATTTAACACAAATAAGATAATAATGTATAAATCATGGAATAATAAAGGCATAAAATATACAGGAAACAAATAGCATGAAGTTAGGTTCATGATCATTTCCTTGGAGACCAATGCATTTAGTGCAATTTATTGGAAAGGCCATTTTTCCTCATTGCACTGTAATGATGAAGATAGACACAGAGAGAGACTTGAGTGTGTCACTTTAAAATACTTTGTTACTTTAATCTTTTTGTTTCTCCCTGTGCCAATATTGTACTTTCTTAATTATAGTAGCTTTAAAATAAGACTTGATATCCAGTGGGATGAGTCCTTTAGTTTTGTCAAATATGTTCTTGGTTTTTCTTATGTCTTTACAAGACTCATCTTATAAATTTCTACAAAATGCTGCTAGAATTTTGACAATTTAATTGAATCTATACATCAACTTAGAGAGAGCTGACATCTTTACTATATTGTGTGCTCCAATTCCAGATCATGATATATTCCTCTAACGATTAGATCTTCTTTAATTCTTTCAGTAATATTTTTGAGCTTTCTGAGAAGTTTTTACTTATCTTTATATTTTTTCTTTTATTAAAATATAACTAAAATAGAACAGAGTTCATAAATTTGAACTATATAACTCAATTAATTTTGGATATCCATTTACCTAAATAATGATCATCTGAAAGAAGCTGGACAGTATTTTCAGCATGCCTTTGTGATTTCTTCTAGATGATACCCTCACAAATATAATCATTATTTTGATCCCTGTCAACAGAGATAACATCTACTATTTTGAATTTAATATTAATGGAAGCATACAGGATATACACTTTTGAGTATGGCCCCTTTAAAATCGATCGACTTTATATGTGATATTCATCATATCACTATGTGTTGCAAAGGTTAATACTTTCTATTACAGTGTTGTATTTAATATTATTAACATACCTATTTTTCTATTTTATTAATGGACATTTGGGTTGCTTCCAGTTTGGGGCTACTCTGAATAATGCCAATGTAAATATTTTTGTATATGCCTTTTGGTAAGTGTGTGCATTTTTGCCTTTAGGTATGTGGCATATCCCCCAAATCACTAGACCATATTATGTATCTATACGTATAGATAAAGGTATGGTACTGCCTGTTTTGAAGTGTATAGTAGAGACTGTAAATATTACCAAAGTGGTGCACTTACTGATATTCTGCCATCAATATGTGAATTTTACCAAGTAATCTGAGTGGTAAGTGAAGTAGATTTTTAAATCTTTTTTAAAAAAACACTCATTTTATATTTTGCTTATTTTATGTTGGTGTATTAGTATTTTATAATTATTTATAAAAATTATTGATATGAGGGCTGGGGTTGTAGCCCAGTGGCAGGACACTTGCCTCACACATGTGAGGCACTGGGTTCAATCCTCAGAACCACATAAAAATAAACAAACCAAATAAAGATATTGTGTCCATGCATAACTAAAAAAGTATTGAAAATTTCTTGATTTGAGTGCCTTGTTCAATTTATTTTATTGTAAATACCTCCTCCCTGTATGAAGCATGCATTATTTTTATTCTTGTAATTTTGTACTTTATTAAATAGAAGTTCTTAATTTTGATAGTCAAATTTATCATTCTTTTTTATTGTTGATGGGTTTTTTAAGCCCATTTAAGAAATCTTCTTATGCTAAAGTCATAAACATATTTTGTAGTGTTTTCTACTATAAATCTTACTGCTGTTACCTTTCACATTTTGGTTTCCAATCATTTAAATGGATTATTCATGTATAGTTTTAGGCATTAAGATTTATTTTTTTACTACATGTGGCTATTCAGTTGATGGAGCATCGTATATTGAATTGACTATCATCATTTTCCTACTGAATGCTACCCTTTCCTTAGTTGTTGTAAATCTGGTGGCTGCAAGCTTACAGGCACTTTTCTTGTTTGCTGCAGTATTTCAATATCCTATTGCTTCTCCTATGCCATTCTCACATCTATTCATTATTGATAGTTTACCATATGCCCTGAGCTTTGCTCTTTTATTTGTTTATCTTACCAGGATTGCTCTAGTTGCTTGTATTCTATTTCATATAAATTTTAGAATCCCAATTTAATAGATTGCTTGTATTACATTAAATATATAGATGAATTTGGGGGATAAAGGAAACTGATATCATTGTGTTACCCACTATAATAGTGCATAGCTCTGTTTAATTATGACTTTAAAAATGCCTCTGTAACATTTTAAAGATTTCAATATGGTGGTATTGAACATCTTTATTAGGTTTGTTCATAGGTAGTTTTATATTTATGGTACTTCCTAAATGCTATTTTAAAACTGCTTTTTAATATTTTCCTTCTCATTAACTGTTCATAGTGTGCAGAAATTCAATAGAAATTAAATTGACTTGCTGTTTTGACCTTGATGTCAACAAGATCACTAAAACCAAATCATTTGTATATTCTTTCAGCTTTTCTGTTTAAGTAGTTTATAAAGAGCACATATCTGCTTTCTTAGTTTTGACTGTTCATACTTTTAATTTCATTTTCTTACTTTTTAACACACTATAAAACATCCAGGACAATACTCAATATAAGTTATATTATGCATATCTGTGTGTTGTCCCTCACCTCAAGGAAAATATTCAATATGTAATCATTATTTAAAGTGTGAATTATTGGTTTTATCATAGACAGTCTTTGTTTTTGTTCCAAAGCATCCATTTTCTTTTCTTATTTATTTACTTATCTATTTATTTAATTTTTTTTTGGTACCAGAGATTGGACCCAGGAGCTCTTAGCCATTGAGCCCCATCCCAGCGCTCCCTTTTTTATTTTTTATTTGAAACAGGGTCTTGCTAAGATGCTTAGGGCCTTGCTAAGTTGCTGAGGCTGGCGTTAAACTTGAAATCCTCTTGCCTCAGCTTCCTGAGCACCCAGGATTACAGGAATGTGCCACTATGCCCTGCTTTATTTTCATTTTTGAAAGGATAAGAAAATTCTTCATATAGCTGGGATATTTCACAACACAATGTGGTTGTTATTAAAATATGTGATTTAATAAAAATTGCTTTCAGTATAATTTATCAGAACTTTTTAATAAAATGCCCAAAGATGTTGTTCTTGTTTTTAGAGATCAAATTTATGCTTTATTTTTTTAAAAAATTATTAACATGAATTTATTATACAAATTAATGGGATTCACTGCTATATCCATATAAGCATACAGTGTGCATTGGCCATGTCCACATCTCTTCTTTTACTCTTCTCTTTCATTCTCCCACCCTCTTCCCAATCATAGTAATCACTGTTCTACTGTCAGGTTAGCCTATTTTTTCCCCTTTTGGCTTCCATATATAAGAGAGAACTTATTAAACTCAACTTTCTTTGTCCAGCTTATTATTAACACAATATTCTCCAGTTTCCTCCATTTTGTTACAAATGACTGGATTTCATTCTTCTTTATGTATGAATAATACTGTTGTATATATACACCACATTTATTTTATCCATTCATCTGTTGACAGGCACCTAGGCTGATTCCATTTCTTGACTATTGATAGTACTGCAACAAACATGGGTGTACAGGCATCTCTCTGAATGTTGACCTCATTCCTTTTGGACATACACCCAGGAATAAATGGATCATTTGCTAGTCCTATTTTAGTTTTTTGAGGACCTCCACACTGTTTTCCACAGTGGCTATCCTAATTTACATAATCCTGACAGTATATTAGGATTCCTTTATCTTCACACCCTTGCCAGTATTTATAATACAAATAATTGCCATTCTAAATGGGATGAGATGGAATCTCAATGTAGTCTTAATTTACAGTGCTCTAATAAGAGTGTGTGAGGATATATATGTGTGTGTGTATGTGTGTGTGGGGGGAGTTCATTATATCTATCTCTATCTACCTATCTATATATATTTGTTGGCTTCTATATTTCTTATTTTGAGACTCTGTAGATTCTTCTCAAAGGAATCTATTCCGATCATAGGCATTATTTATTATTTATTTATTTGAACCCTGGAGTGCTTTACCACTGAACTAACTACCCAGCACATTTTATTTTTTTGTTTTGATACCAAGCTGGCCACAAACTTGCTATCCTCCAACTTTCCTCCCTGAGTTGCTGGAATTAAAGGTGAATGTCACTATTCTTGGCTTGATCATAGCCACTCCTACTATATTAGAAGGTTCCATTTTGCTTAATATTGTTTTTATTATAAATAATTATTCAATTTAATTTTATTTATCAGATAATCACATTTCTTTTTCTTCTTTATTCTGTAAATATAATGAACAATACAAATTGACTAAAAAATATGCTCTTGGTTATGGTTGTATTTTAATATTATTATTGTTTCTCCTTTAAAAGTGATGTCTTTATTTCTTATATATTTTATAGATTCATTTTTGTCTTTGATTTTTAGTAGTTTTTCTGTGATGTAATAGAGTAGTTTTGTTATTGTTTTACTGAATTCATAGAGCTTCTTGATTATATGACTTGACCTATTTTGACTATTTTAGAAAATTTGTGGATAGTTGTTATTTCATTATTGCTCTTTCATTATTTTATTATCTCCTTTCAAAATACCTGAAATATATATGATTTTCACCATACTTCATTTACCACTGAGATTTTTTCTGCATTTTTCATGCTTTGTTCTTTTTGACTTCAATGTGGATATTCTCTATTTTAACCATTTATTTATTTGTTTACTTATTTATTTATCTATCTATTTATTTATTTTTACATTCATTCTTTGTCCTTCTTTGTTCAATCTATTCCTATACTCATTTAAGTTTTTAGTTTTAGTAATTTTTTCCTTTTGAAGATTCTTCAATTTAGTTTCTTATATGCTTCTCTGCTATATATCAGCTCAATGCTACAAATCAACAAATGCCCTTGAGGGAATGTATGGAGGGGAACACCAAGCTAAATTCAATAAAATAAAAAAATAAATTCAGTGTTTTCCTTCTCCTCAGGTTAACTACTGAACTCTAGGATACTTTGATTACTTTCCAATGCCTGGTGTATTTTTTCTTTATTTTTAAAACAAGCTTTGGGGGTTTGTGTTAGCAGCAAGCTTCATGTTATAAAAACTATTTCATTATTGCCAAAATTGAAAATCTGATTCTACTAAATGTTATTCCTTCATGCTTTTGTGTGAGAGATATTACAAAGAAGTGTTGATAAGGTTAAAAGAGAAATGACTATCAGATACATGAATTCATTGTCTAATGTAGTTGCTGATAAGATTTTCTGATGTTTCTCTTCAGGGAGAGTGTAGGTACATAGTTTCTGTTCTATAAAGATATTTCCCATTTAAGTCTGATATTTTTAGGGAAAAAGAGATGTCTATGAATGATGAGTAATCAAAGAGGTGGACTATTTGGGCACATCTTTTTTTAACTTAAGAATCTGGAAATTCTTCAAGTTGTACAAAAAGTTCCTTGTGCAATCTTTAGGGTTATTAAAACTGGCAAAAACGTCAAGATACAATATACAATTTCTCTGTAACTCATGGCAACTGCTGTATATGCCTCCACTATAACCCAGGCAATTTAATGATTTTGTTCAATATTTTGAATTTGAAACAAGTCATGTAAAGCAACAAAGGACACTGGAATATTCAAACTAATAGAATTTTGGAGTCTATTACATAAGAGAGATCACAGTATCCAATAACAGTAAACTTCCTGTAGCATGATTTTTACTATATTTCTGGCTGGTGTACTGCCTTTTCCATCTGCCCACTTTTGGAGTTTCACTGGAAACTAACATCAATTCTGTAAGCTATCCAAAATTCTGATTAAAAATTCCCTTCCAGGATAAGTAAATTTGGATTTTTGTTGCTTTTGTTATTTGTTCTCAGAAGTCCTGGCTGTTACAGAGTTAGAAGACAAATAGCATGTTAAAGTGCAAATGACATGTTCAATAGGGTGTACAGTGAGAGTTTTCAAGGCTAGGACAGATATCATCTATCTACCCAATCATCTATCATCATGCATATGTGTCTATAACTTGTGCCATCAATGTAGAAAGTTATATAACAATGTAGAATGCATACATTCGTTTCTTTACCTCTATCCACAGCTCGTTTTCCTCTTTTGGCATCCAAAGTCTTTTAATCAGACCATTAAAATGGTCAAGTTTAACAATACTTGCATATTCTCTAATCCTAATTAAGCTTCTGTATTGTAACTACCTGTTCATCCTAACAATTTAAAACAAATAAAAACTATATATATATATTCCTGAAAACATAGTTTACTATAAATCAAAGGTTATTGTGATATTATACACTCCTTTATATGAGTCAATGTCATGGCCCTCAGGAATATTACAAACATCAACTGTATTACAAATGGACTTGCATCACATTTTATTTATTTTTATTAGTGCATTAATACATAATTGGGCCTATTTTAATATATTCATAAATGTAGGTAACACATTCCTCCATTTCAGTCCCCAGTAGTTCCTCTTTCTCTTCCCTCCTCCCTCTCCCTGGTCTTCTTGCTGTACTCCACTGTTCCTCCTTCTATTTATTTATTTCTATTTGGTATATAGTTATACATAAAAGTAGAATTCTTCGTGATATATTCATACATGCACATAAGTTAATTTGTTCAATTTCATTCCGCCATTCTTCCCATTTCCTGTCCCTTTTCCCTCTCTCTAAATTCCATTCTTCTACTCCACTGTCCTCCCTCCTATTTTCAGAAGCTCCCCCATTTTCAATCCTCATTTTTCTCTAGTTTTCAATATGAGAGAAAATATTCAATCCTTGGCTTTCTGAGTCTGGCTTATTTCACTTAGCATAATGTTCTCCATTTCCATCCATTTGCCAGCAAATGATATAGTTTTATTCTTCTTTATCGCTGAGTAAAACTCCATTGTGTATATGTGCCACACTTTCTTTTTATCTATTCATCTGTTGATGGTCACTGAGTCTGGTTCCATAATTTGACTATTGTGAATTGCACTGCTATAAAAATCAGTGTGTATGTATCTCTATAATATGTTGAATTTAGTTCTTTGGGATATATTCCAAGTAGTAGGATAGTTGGGTCATATGGTGGTTCCATTTCTAGTCTTTTGAGGAATCTCCAACCTGCTTTTCAAAGTAATTATATTAATTTGCAGCCCAACCAAAAGTGCATGAGTATACCTTTTGTCCCACATCCTTACCAGTAATTGTTATTTGTATTCTTGATAGCTGCCATTTAATCTGAAGTAAGATGAAATCTCAGCATAGTTTTGATTTGCATTTCCCTGACTGCTAAGGAGTTATCTTTATAATTCCCATTGGTTTTCTAGGGTGCTTTATTTTAAACATAGTTTCTTAATTGATCTTTATTTCCCTTTATTTCTCAACTTCTAGGAGCTGTCTATGTTCATTGTGTTCTAACTCCTTCCACCCTTCATTTCCACCTTCAATTTACAGAGTCATGTATTTTACTATTCACCCTGATCTCTTTCTTCTCTATTATACTGTCCTTATGTTCATTTTGAGCCTACTTGGATAATCCAGGAAAAATCTCCTATCTCAAGTTTCTGAACTTAATCACATCAGCAAAATTATCTTTAGCCTATAGGCAACATTTAGAGGTATGAGAGATCAGAACAAGGACTGATGGGAGGGCTTTTATGCAGCCAGCCAAACTTAACTCAGTTTTATTGGTTTTTATTCCTCTCTCAAGTAGCTTTATTTTAGATACAGATAAGGTAAATGTTCTTATTCCTAGCTTTATTAAAAATATTCTCTATTGGTTGATTTATTGCCTAGATCTAAAAAACTCTAAAATAGCAAAGGTTTTGGTAAATTGACCATGATAATTTCTAAAATCAAGTGCTTCTTTTGAACTTCTCATCCAGTCTTTCTTTTCCTGTGGTTGGTAGTCTTGTTTGTTTTCTAGAATTCTATTCAATTTCCTGCTTATTTTTGGACACTAAACAATGTTTAATGATGTAGTGGGGCAATGGTCTTTGCTGCATTCACCCTGACAGATAGTCAATGATGGGAAATATGTTCTTCATCTCTGGAAAATATTCATTTTTATGTCTTCAATGACTTCTTTATCTCCACTGTTTTTTGTTGTGTATTTTGGAAATAGATGATGACCAAAGTCTGATTTTATGAATCATGTGGCTTATTACCTTACAAAAAAGAATGTTTCTTTGGTTCATAATGCTTAAAGCAAGGGAGAAAATCTGGAAAATATAAAGAATACACCTTATAGCTGAAGCATATTCAATATATAATGAGGAAGTTTCAGAGTTACAAAACTCCAGTTTCTCTGTCAGGATGGAAGCAGGCTCTTGTGGAAGTCTAATTGAAATTTAGGTACTCCTTCATAGGAACAGTTCTCAGAAGCTGGCTTGCCTCAATGCAGTTCTATGATGACATATGAAGTCCCTCAATGCTTTAGGGAGGTGCCAGTATTATTAGTTGAGGCTCTGGAGATTAGCTTCCAAGCCACCAGGTGTCACTTTCCATAATCAAGGCTCTAAGGATTTGGAAAAGTAGCTGAAGCCAGGCTTCCTGTCATGGCATAAGCACTCCATTTTCTGAGAAGTGACTGACAGAGCGGAGCCTGCCAAAATCTAAACTGACAATGTATTGGTCAAATCCTTGAGTTTATATGACTTCAAATCATAACTAGGTCAATAACTAGGAGAGTAACTGATATATGAAGGGTCTACTCAAGTTTGACATAACATCCCCAAAGGACAGAGAAAGTTCACTTTACATTCCCACATATGGGGCTTTGTAACTCTGAAAGGAAAAGACATGCCAAAATAAAGACATCACAGAGCAAACTATGTATTTGGAACCATTTCAAAGCTGCATAGCAGTCTTTCTCAGAAGGTTAAGTCACCAATAATAAAGAAATAGCAAAGCTAGTAGTATGTAGTAACCAATTAATAAATGTTAGCTCTTACATGAGTGTTACCATTCTGTTTTAGTAGATTCAAGGAGGAAGGGAAAATAAATTGGAAATGCAGTCCCCATATTGCTCAAAGGAGAGAGGCATAATGTCTCTGATGTCATAGTGTGGAGCTATCATTTTGATATATGGTTCCCAAAGAGGTCAGTCCGCTCTGACTTTAGAATACATCATTGTTTGTGGAATCACAACATCATCAGGGATAGCATAGAGCTGGGGATTCTGCAGATGGAGAAGCCGGGGATCAGCTGTAGAGCCTAGAGTACCCTGAAAAATGTGTATGGTGGAGGCAGGGAGACAAGGCCTCCCCTGCTGGAAGGGAACGGAACTGCAATAATCTTTCAGCTCAAGGTTCAATATTCAGTTCTGCACAAAGTATCTGAGTGGCCAAACCTCCTTGGATCATACCATTTACATTTATACCTAACTTCAGTTTTATACACACACACGCACACACACACACGTGTGTGTGTGTGTGTGTGTGTGTGTGTGTGTGTGTGTTACAGTACTTAGCCTAGTTCACTTCTATACAAGGGACAGGGAGTAGGACAGTGTATACCTTCTAAACAATAGTTTGAGCTCTGCAGGGCATTGATCTCAGCACCTATCTTGACTTGGGAAGAGTTCAATGTAGGGCTTAAGCACTTTGACACAGGTAGACTCTTTCCTAGTCAGGGTCAACCATGGCTGTTCTAAGCAGAGATATTCCTTGTAGTGCCACCTTGGATAATTCAGTTCAACTCACTTGATCATTAGGGACTGCCAGAGTAATGTATTTGCAAGTCACTTTGTCAGTGAGAAAGCTTTTGGATTAAGATGGCAATCAGGCTTCTTCCATCAATGGTCCCCTCATGAGGAGTCATCCTGCCTGCCTCCCCACATCCATCTGTATTAGTCTCAGGATCAACCAAAGATGTGTGCCTTTCACTGTCAATACTCCTGATCCAAAGGCCAATTTGTCTATGTGACAGCTGGAGCCCCACAGATGGCGGGAGCTGGTGGAGTGACGGGCGTTTGGCTGTACTGACTTGGCAGGGTGTTCCTCCTGATGATGTGGTGAGGAGCAGGGCTCATTCTGGAAGGCAATAGCTCCTGTCTTCCA
Organism: Ictidomys tridecemlineatus; assembly: GCF_052094955.1. Lineage (NCBI taxonomy): Eukaryota > Metazoa > Chordata > Mammalia > Rodentia > Sciuridae > Ictidomys > Ictidomys tridecemlineatus. Next base: position 97,167 of record NW_027524565.1, read on the forward strand.
TCCTGGAGAGAATTTTGGTTTAGGATGAGGAAAATGTGTGTTTGTGTCTTGGCTTGAAATCATACTAACTTTTCTTTTTTTCTTTTGGTACTGAAGATAGAACTCAGGGGCACTCACCCACTGAGTCATACCCCAGCCCTGTTTTGTATTTTATTTAGAGATGGGGTCTCACTGAGTTGCTTAGAACCTTGCTGTTGCTGAGGCTGGCGTTGAACTTGCAATCCTCCTGCCTCAGCCTCCTGAGCCATTGGGATTACAGGAGTCCACCACCACACCAGGCTCATACTAGCTTTTGAGCCTTGGTCAACTACCTCCATTTCCTCATTTTTAAAATGGTGATTACAACTTCTCCAAGGGATGCAAAGACCAAGTGACCGAGCATGGTGCTTGGCACAGAGTAGCAGCTACAAAGTCACATTTCTCTTCTTTGTCTTCCTGGGAAGTGGATGCCTCTGATTTTAAGCATTAAACACCATGTAACCAAGACTGCAAGGCAGGAGGAGCCTATTGTGAGGGGAGAGTGGAAGAAACCTGCATCTCTTAATTCCCAGCAGCACAGGTCACTTGAACTTGGAATCTGAGCAGCCTAAATACCTCTGAAGTTTCCATCAAGGGAACAGAACCGGAGCAACACCATCAGCTTTCAAAATAACAGTACACACTGTAACCCTTCACCTCTGTTCAAAAGGACGCGGACATGCCTTGAGGGAGAAGCTGGGGAGATCCTGTGAGCAAGGGAACCTACTCATTGATAGTCCAGAGGCTGCAGCATCTATGTACAGACAGCACAACCACATTCACTTGGAGACTCAGTGACGGGGTTAGCTGTGCCTGGGTCATCTGTTGCCTGCTCTGGAACTGAACCCAGGACAGTTAGTTATTTGCTCACCCTCTCCGCTCCAGGCTGTGCACCAGGGACTGGAGGCTTCAGGACAAGGTCCCTGCTTTCATGGGGCTGAGAGACTAGACACTAATAAGATCAGACAGCAGTAAGCTCCATGAAGAAACTAAACAGGATTGCGGATGGTGCTTGGGTTCCAGAAGGGTTAATTTTGATAGTGGCCTAGAAAAGCCTCTTCTGGGATGGCTACTACTTTAAGAGGATAATTGAAAGATAAAAAGGAAGCAGACACAAAAAGGATGGTGTGTTGGGTGCAGGGAGGGGGGGGTTCCCAGGAAGAGGGAACAGCAGTACAAGGTCCCTCAGGGAGAAATGACCTTGGTGTGTTGGAGGGACGGAGAGCCAGATGCCTGCCAGAGTGAGAGGAGCTGAGGCTGGAGAGACAGGAGCCATTTGGTGCATCATGACAAAGTGTGTTGACTTTAATTAACTGAAATGAAAACTTATGGAAGGCTTTAGGCAGGGGAGGGCATGACACAGAACTGAGCCTTGAGCCTACCCCTCAGTGTTATTCACTGTTCTGTTTTAGACTCAGGGTGCCCCTCAGAGCCCACGATTCCTGGGAAGTCCTGCTTCTGTTCTTCTCCTGAGCTAGAGGGGCTGGGTCAAAGCTCTGGGCTCAGATCTTCACCCCACAGCTCCATTGGTCCTCTTGGCCTCAGGTTTTTGACTTGGATAAAAATCCTAGACTTCATCCAGACCTGGCTTTTTAGTACTACCAACTCTCCAGCACACTTTTCTATTTTTCCCCTGAGCCCAAGTCACTCCGTCTTCTCGTCTTCCTGTTCTTTGCAGATGCCAGGACTTCCTAAATTATAGAGAAGCAAAGGGCAGAGATTCATGGACTAAAGAAGAACCTAGGTGCTCTGGGCATCCAGAATCAGGAGCGCCAGGTCCATGTCCTGTCTCCATTGCCTGGGAAATCATCCGTTCGTCCCTGGGATCCTCTGGACTCAGCTGTATCCTGTTAGACCCAACCATCTTTCAAGTCCCTTTCAACTTTCACTTTCTCATGTGGGGGTTCAGCCAGTCGGAGAAAAATAGATAAAAGCTAAATGGTGGGAAGCAGATAGGCTGTGCGTCTGAGAGCAAAGGACTCTCTAGATTGGGTTTCAAAGTACTCTTTTCAGTTTTGAAACCCCACAAAATCTCCCTCCAGCCCCTGAGCTCTTGGCTTCCAGGAGGCGTGTGTTTGCAACACACATATGTGTTCCAGAGAACAACGTGAATGTCGGTGTCACTTCGCTGGAGACTTGCCTGGGGTTTGTATTTGAAACGGAAAACTTGGAACCAGTTAGCTGCAAATGCAGATTGGCCAAAGCATGAAATATTTCTCCTTGCCTCTTTTTTCCCCCACTCACAAATTAACATTTTACATGACTCATGTATGCTCGAAATGCAAGACCACGTTAGAGAGGCCACGGAAAACCTCCCAGAACTTTTCAAGGATAATCACAGTAAAAATGTTGAAATACCTTATTTCCTTTAATTAATTAATGTATCATATAGAGATGTACTAACATGTTTCTAAAATGTTCATAGTTAGCTAAGGAATAATCCCCACAGCCCCATCTATGGTACCTGTGCATGTCATCTTACTTGGGAAAGGGGTCTCTGGGTTGTCCAGGTGAGCTCTAAATGTATCTTTATAAGATGAAGGGAGAGGGAGATTTTACACCCAGAGAGAAAGCCTTGTGATGATGGAGTGGAGAGAGATTTAAAGATTGGAGTGACATAGCCACAAACCAGGTAGTGCCAGTAGCCACCTGAACTCAGAAGAGGCAGGGAAAAAATTCTCCCCTAGGACCTCCAGACAGACCACAGCCCTCCCAACACCTTGGGTTTGGCCCAGAGAAATCCATTTTGGCATTCTAACCACAGGACTGTGGGAGAATAACGTTCTGCTGTTTAAAACCATCAGCTTTATGGTAATTTATTACAGAAGTCACAGAAAACTAATAAGTGTTCAAGGGTTGAAATGGAAAACAGAGATTCACTATCCCACTCCTTACAAACCCTTCGTTTTGCTCCCCAGAGGTGAATATTTTAAATCTTGGAGTAGTTTCTGTGAAAACTTTTCTTTTTATGCCTAATTGCTGAGTAGATATTTTTGTTTTAAAAAAGGAATTAAGTCAGGCACAGTGGCACACACCTATAATCCCAGAAGCTCAGGAGGCTGAGGCAAGAGGATCTTGAGTTCAAAGTCAGCCTCAGCAAAAGTCAGGAGCAACTCAGTGAGACCCTTTCTCTAAATAAAATACAAAATAGTGCTGAAGATGTGGCTCAGTGGCCAAGTGCTCCTGAGCTCAGTCCCCAGTCCCCCCTTAAAAAAAGAATTTTAAATTCTTATGCCTTCTTAATATGTGATATTCACATATGTATGCACACAAGTACCCTTTTCTTCATCATGAACTTATCTTCCCAAATAACTGTAATAAAATTCTTGGCTAAATAATTTTATATGATTTGTTATGTTCAAATTGTACTCCCAGCTGTTCAGTGCACAGCACTATAATGTTTATATTTCCCTTCTTGAACTACGTTTTCTTTTTCCTGGAGTTAATAATTGCCTCAATATTTCAAAAATTTTCCACTCCCTTCGTATACATAATCACCTGCATCCCCAAACTCTATTCCAGAAATAAAAAATGTCTCTCAATATGTTCAAACATAGGAGAAAATCTATGATTTTCATCCCACCTCCATCTTGAAAACACCCTTCCTAGACCTCTCCATTTTCCTGATCCAATAAAAAGTGGTTGGTTTCTAGATTTGTAGCTTTTCTCTCACTCTTGACATCCTTCTCTTTCTTTTTGAATTGCCATTTTGTGCATTTTTATCTCTCTATTCATTTTACCTCATCAAAATGAAGATTTGATGTTATAGTAGCTTCCAAAGAAAAGATGCATGATGTAGAATACTTTGATTTATTGCATATCTCTATCTTAGCTATACAAAGAAATCTAGGCAAATATTTTCCTCCAAGTTTTGAAGGTATTTCTATTGTCTTCCAGCTTCTGATATTGCAGCTAATAATTTTAATGATTGCTTGATTTCTGATCATCTGAGTGTATGTGATATCTTTTTTCCCTGAGAGTTTTTGAGATTTTCATTTAACATCACTACTCTGAAATTCATAATGATGTATTTATTGTGCTGGCACAAAGTGAGTCTTTTGAATCTGAACACCGACAGTCTTTAATTATGGAACATTTTTTTCTACTCTAATATATTCATTTTCTGAAACTTTTCTCAATTCAATTTTTAACCTTCTGAATGAATTAACTTTCTAAGACACTTATCTTTCCCTGTTCTTTTTCATTATGTTTCCATTCTGTCTTGATAATCTATATATCTACATTTATATTTGTATCTATAGATCCCTCTTTGTAATTTGTCTCTTATGATTTTAATTTTCAAGACAAATATTGTTATTTAAAGCTCCATTTTAAAAAATTAGGCAATGCTGGTTTCATGGATTTAATGTATTTTCTTATCTCTCTGAGCATATAAATTGGAAGTTTACACTCATAGATTTTTCCTTCTTTTCTTTCTGCCTGGTGTCAGTTTTCTTTATTCTTCTCTTTTCAGGTAGAGGCATCACTCAAATGTTTCAGAGTCTGGTCTCCTCTCACATTCCAAAGGGAGGAACAGAAGCTCCATGCACATGTGATGTTCTTGTGCATTAGTGACTTCCAGTGGGATGCTCCTGGAAGCATCAAGGTATTTTGTTAACCAAGGCTCCTCTTTTGGTATCTGTAAGACTCTGCTCCTATGGGCCAGCGTGACTCCTTCCAATCTCCTGTCAAAGGGCTAACATCATTCTACTCCCTAAATCCCAATAGTTACTAACTGCACCTCCCACTCTTCCCAAGCTGATCTTGGTGTTCTTGACTCCTAAGTTCCTCCGGTATAGCTCTTCCAAGGCTTAGCACACCTCCAGCCTCCTGTTAGGGAGGGGAGTGGGAATGCTGGTTGCTCTGGATGGAGTGGGGAATGCACTGTGTCTGACTGCTTCTCTCACAGAGTTTCAACCAATCCTTGACTTCTCGGCTTCAAGGATACCTTCCTTTTAAGACATCTATTGCTTTAAATTCCAGAGTGTTTACAGAATTCCTTAATAGAAATTGGTTGGCTTCTTGTTCTACTCAGCAACCTTATGGGCATTATATTTATCTGGCATGCAAAGTTAAAATTTAATTATCCATCTGTTTTCTAACATCTGAAGTTCTCTTGATATTCCTCTGTTTTTTTTTTTTTTTTGCATACTTGGTCTTTGTTTTCATGAGTGTGTGTCTTTTAAAAAAATCTCATGACACTTATTTTACTGGGGTCTTGGATCAGAGCAGAGGAAACAACTGATGCCTATGGCCCACATTTTATAAGAATCTGACTCTTTCTTTCTTCCACTATTCTAACGCCAAAGCCAGTATCTCCTTGTTTGAATTCGTGGCCCCCAAACTTCTTTCCAAGTGCAGGTAGGTGGCTCCCACTTCTGTTCCCTATTGGCTGTGCAGCAAAGAAATGTCTCATTATTCTGCACCGCCCCATCCTGCCATTCTGCATCCTACCCTTCCCTTTCCTCCTCCTGGCTCACAGTCTCCTTGGTGATTTTGGTCAGAGAAACTCCTTTCCCCCACGTCTTCAAGATTCTACTTAATGATCTTTTACATACACCCCCAGCTTCCTTCCTGGACCAAGCAGGAGACCTGTTTTAGACATATCTAGTTGGGCCGATTCTCCATCATCCCATAATTACAATGTCTGACGTCCAATTTTTGGCTTCCTGCCTGATGCCTCAGCTTTTGAAATGAGAAAAAAAAATTAAGCCTCATGACCGACTTCTCTTTGTATGTGAGGGTGGGTGGGGTGCGGGGGAGGTATCCAGCATGGATAAAAACAACATAATTTCATACCTTCTAAAAGGTAGACGCCACATCCTTCTGGCTCTTCATGGAATCATGCCTTAAACCATAGCTTTTCCAGACCTTCATTTTCCCAGTATCTACTCACACTGCCAGGTTCTCTTACTTCCACTTTTGCCTCACCATCTTGAATTGGAAGATGAAGTTCCATGTGTCTTTCATGTAAGCTAAAATCAACGGCCCCCGCCCCTCTGCAAGTTTTAAACCTCCAATTCCCAGGAATTGATGGGACTTTTCGATTGTCAAGTACCTTGAAAGGGAAGGTGATCCTGGATTATCCAGGTAGACCCGATGTAATCGTAAGGGTACTTATAAGAGGGAGGCTGGTGGGTCAGAGATAAGAATAATGGAATTAAAATGCTGGAGTTATGTGATAAGAAGAGCCCACCATTCAACAAAGGCAGGTCGCCTCCTGAAGATGAAAGTCAAGAAAATATTCTCCCTTCAGAGCCTCCGGAAGGAACCAGCCCCGTCAAGGCCTTGATGTTAGCCCCATGGGACGCACTTTGGACTTCAGGTCTCCAGAACCGTAAGTCAATAAAGGAGTGCTGTTTGAAGACGGTGCTTGTGGTGATGCGTTAGTTATAGAACAGCAACTGGAAACTCATGGATCTCTGTGTGACTTTGGTTCTATCTGTCCACCCAGGTCATTCCTACCTGACTGGCTAGCTATCAGATCTTGGTATTTGGCAAATGAGGCCTGCACCCAGGGGAGGCAGTGCCCCATCCCAGTCACTGTTGAGAGCCACAGCCGAAGGGGCCCCAGCAAACTTCCAGCTGCCAGCAAACTTCCAGTGCCAGCTGACGATTGGCTCACAGTGGCCCCAGCAAACTTCTAGCTGCCAACTGATTGGCTCCTCTGCGGTGATGCTCATTGGGCTGTTTCCCCGCCCTTTCAGACCATGGAGCTGCTCACTGGGGGACTTTTTTGGCTCCACCCACATGACCCAGCCAATCGGTCTCAAGAGCAAGAGGAGTGGGGGAGGTTGAGAGGCTTGTGGGAAACCAGAAGTGGCAGTTGAGCTCTGAAGGTTTTTCCTGAGGAGCTGTGTGGTGCGGTGTGTGTGTTCTAAAAATAAAGTTCGTTTCTTTTGACAAGTGGCTCCTGAATTGTGCCCAGCCAGACTGTGGCAAGTCACAGTAGTCTCATTGTGTAAAGCAGTCACTGGAGTCCCTTCTTCCTTGCTAGGGATGACCCAGGGGCATGAAAGGTAAACCTGGCCAATGAGATCAGGAGCGAAGTCAGCTGGGGCTTCAGGGGGACTTTCCACAGCAGAAAAATATTCATGAGAAGAAGTTGACACCTGCCCCTTCTCCCTCAGACCTCCTCCTGTGTCGACCTTGCTCCAGCTCTTCTGAAATCTCCTACCTGGATCAGCTTCTGTGGCTGAGGCATTTCACCTGACTGATCCAGCCCTGTAAACAGAACTTGGACCCCATTCATTTACTAGATGCTTCTACACACACACACTTTTTAAAAAATATTTGATGACAGTTCTATAGGGTAGGGGTTATTTTCACCATGTCATGGATAAAGAAACGGACTGTCAAAGGTGATGCATCCATATCCTGTGGTCAGCGGATAAGCCCAAATCAGTGGTATATATACACAAGATACAAATGCATGAGATTCTTTTCATCCACACTCAGTCTTTACTACTCTTGACTTTTCCGAACCTTGGCAGTTTTACTGCCACCAAAGCCCATTGCCTGACCTACCTTGGTTGTTGTTATGGACCGAATGTCTATGTCTCCTCCAAAATTCATGTTGGAATCTCATCCCCAATATGATGGCATTTTGGAGAAGGAGCCTTTAGGAGGTAATTAGGTCATGAGGATGGAGCTCTCTTCAAAGAGATGAAGTCAGAGAGCTAGCTCATTCCTCCGCCATGGGAAGATAGTGAAAGTCAGCAGTCTGCGACCCGGAAAAGAGTCCTTACCAGAACCCAACCATGATGCCCTGACCTTGGACTTCCAGTCTCCAGACACTGAAAATTGAGTTTTTGTTGTGTATACGTCACCCAGTCCCTGGTACTTTGTCATAACCGTTTGAAGAGAGCAGGACTGGTGAGGTCATGTCTTTACTTCTGGTCTGAACAATGGCATAGAACCCCATAGGATTCCCCACTAAGGGATTGCTTTTGAAATAGCCTCTGCACTGGGGGGAAACTGATGTTCTCATGGGTATATCCAGGGTAATAAAGTACCCTGGATATGCAAAGAGACAGAATAAGTTCAAGTCACCTCCTCTGTGCCCTTGGACAAACTACGTCACTTTCCAAACAGCTATTTATTTCTGTTTGGTGTGGCTCCTCTGTTAGGAAATCTCATTACATGGGTGCTCAGGACTTGATGAGACAACTCACTCCATCACTGCAGCATCTGTACCCCCTCTTTCTCTTGTATTGACCTTGTTATCTTTGTTACATTTCCCTAACATCTGTCTCCCCATATGCTGTGAATTAATTATCTCTGCTCCAAGCTCCATACATGGTTGGAGCAGAAAGGAGAGGAATTTCTACCCAACTTCTTGAGTCTGCTGGATCCTGGGATTAGACTTTCTGCACCAACGTGTGCCCTTGGCTCACCACCTTGTGCCACAACCACCAGCAAGCCATGTGGCAAGAGAGACACACACAGCTTCCTAGGCTGCTTCCCCAGGAATCAAAGTCCTCACCATGGGCCAAGGAGCTCCATGAATCTTTCTAGTCACTCACTCACTCAGCAAATAGTTACCGGATAGATATTATGTACCAAGCAGCCTGCCAGGTCCTGTGCATACAAAGAAGAATTTGACATAAATCAGTCTCAAAATGTCCCAAGTCGTTGCCTGGCTAGTGGAGGAAGAAGATCTGGAAAAGTCAGCAAGCACCATGTACATCATGATTGGCAGATGTGTCCCTGAGTGGTATCACTAACAGGAGAACCCAGTTGGGTTTTTTTATCTGGTGAGGTTATGGACTGCTTCCCAGAGGAGGTCAGGTCTAAGTTTTGAAGAATGAGAAGTGATTCACATGAATGTCCATTTGCTTCTACATTATTTCCAGGTCTTCTGATTATTTTATAAGGAATAATTACATATAAATGCTGAAGAAGCCTGTAAGGATGATAAAAAGCTAATCTCTTGATTTTGCAAATATGAAAACCGAGGCAGAAGGAAGATTATGAACTGGTTAAGCATATTGGTAGGAATATTTGGGCAAATACTACTTGAATGATTTTGGTCTTTCTAGCAAAAATGATGAGCCTTCCCCCCCCCCTCTCAGTTCACCAAATTGTTCTCCAAATTAGTTGCCCACTATGGACCCTGGATTATACGTAACATGCTATTTTTTTAAGCATTGGTTTCAAGCTAGGCATGAGGCTTCTTTGAACTGGGAGAGTCGTGTTGAGCTTGGGCAAGGATTTCAAGGTCCCGTGGGGCAGGTGCACCTCTGCGGCATCTGAGGTCCAGCCTGAGCTCTCAGGAGCGTGAAGCACCCTGAGCCCATTCCTCTCCCTTCTGAACCATCTGGCCACATATGTCACACACGTTGGTCTCTAATGTGCTTCTATACCAGCTGTGCAAACATATCACTCTCAAAACTTGGTGGCTTAAATTAAAAAACGTGTTATTTCATAGTGTCTTGCCAGTGAAGAATCCAGGCATGGTTTGGCAGGTTCTCAGCCTCTTGGATCTCACACAGTACATAGGGTGACAACTAGGACTGTGGTCATCACAAGTCACGTGGTTGTTGGAAGGATTCAGTTCCTCCTTGGCTGAAGCCCTTCCTCAGTTCTTATCATATGGACCTCTCCATTAAGTCATAGTGTGATGCCTTTTTACCAGTTATCAGAGAGCAAGAAAAATGGTAAGAAAAAACAAAAAGAAATTGATTGTCTTGTATAATATTGAAGCCAAGCCATGAAGCCAAATCCCTGAGCACCAGTGTGGTGGCATGGTTGGCTGAAGCCCGGGAGGCCAGCCTAGGTGATGTGCATGGGCCACAGCCACATGGAGCCTGCCATGTAATGTGGGCCTGAGGCACAGCCAGCCAGGGCCAAGGCAAGACAGGGTCAAGGCGACTTAGGTCACCCAACCTGTCACCTTTCCTGCCAGTGGCTCTGCCTGCCTGATGAGCATTGGAAAAAATGGAAATGGGGGCAGGAATGAATGGAGATTGCAGGAAAGTTACGGGCTGAACAGTAACCTTGATATTTTCCAAGATGTGATTATCATACATTTGCACCAATAGTGTGGCTACTTTTCTGAAAACTGATCAGCATAAATTTGGACCAATATCCATTGACCCAAGAGCTATATAAATCCCCAGACTAGCATACTGAGGCAGCAACCTTTGCAGGGTCTCCCGATTGCCCTACCTCTATTCTTCACAATTTAATACACCCTCCTTCTTTCACTCTTACCTTCCATGTCCACAGATTTCATTCTTCAGATTTGTGAGACAAGAACCCAGAAAGAAATTGGCAGTGAGCTTCTGGGATCTGCTGCCACACTGGCAGGCATAGCCCATCTTTGAGAGCTACAACATGCCTCTGGATACTAGTAGAGAAGAATCCGGCTTTGCCTGCTGTGACCCTCGGAGTTGATGCCAAAGGCCTGCAGCTTACACAGACCCCTCCCATCAGCAGAAGCAAAGGAACTGTGGTTCCGATATGATTTGAAAGTGACACCCCATCGCGTTTGCTGAACTAGCTAGGAGCGGGTCACGAGGTCCAGTCCACATGAGATGGGAGGGGACTGCATGGCGCTGTGAATACCAGGTGGCTGGTCGCTGGGGACCACCTTGGAAGGCGGCTCTGTCAGTTTCCCAGTTTCAGCAGGTCCATGCTCTCTCTGCAAGCTCCCAGGTAGGATGCTTCTTGGGTTCTTCTTACCATCTGGTGACTCCCAGCAACCCCTGGCATTTCTGAGCTTGCAGTGACAGGGGTCCAAGCTCTCCATCACCACCACATGGTCTTCCCCTCCTCTGAGTCCATCTTCACATGACATTCTCCTTGGTGTGTGTGTCTCTGTCCAAATTTCTCTCCTCGCATCAGGACACCGGTAACAATGGATTTAGGACCTACCCTGGTCCTGTTTGATTCCTTATCTGATCACACCTGCAGACACTATTTCCAAATAGGTCCACTTGCCACAGGTTCCAGGTAGACATGGATTCAGGTATGGGGAGGACACTCTCTAACCTAGGACAGCTGCCTAACACAGCTTCTCATTCTCTTCCTTCCATTCCCTGGCTCTGGACGTATTTGTACTCCCCTTTTGACCCTTATTGTTCCTAAGCCCGAAGTTGGCACCAGAAGGATCTGGTTACTTGCTCCCTGGTGCCTCTAAGTAGACCAGCTACAGGAGCATCCTCACCTCAAAACTTGATCAAGGGATTATTAGGAGCAAAGCACTTTATACTTTGGTCCTCTGTGATCCCTTGAGATCTGCACAATATTTCTGGACAATATTTCTCCCAAACAAGACTTTGGGAGATTTGGTAACTAAGGTGAAGACATCCAAGCAAATCAGTTATGTCTTTTTATTTTTTTGGTTTTTTTGTTTGTTTGTTTTAATCTTAAAGTCAGTTATTCACCATTCCTTTTCTCCTTAAATATATCTGAACCAAGGACACATTCCCTGAAAACAGTTATGTCTCACTTATGCAGTGGTTCTCATTGGGTGGGGGACCCACATCTTCCTTGAGGGGAGAAGTGCCTGCTCTACAAAATACGTACAAATTTCTGGGTGGGTGACGTATTTGAATGTAATTTTTCCATGGGCTCCTTCACCCCTCCTCCCACCCGAGGATGTCTGGAAATATCTTCAACAATTTTAAACGGACTCTCTCACTCAATTCCCAATTCACAGCAGTGCCATCTCTACCTACACACTTAATACATACTTAATTCACCCTGGAGAAACTTAGGTAAATGCATGCAATAAAGTGTCTAAAAGGATTTCATTGCAAGTGTTCATTGCGTATAATGACAAAATTTGGAAGCAATGCAAATGCCTTTCAGTAGGAGAACCGATAAGTAAATGGTGGCATATATTCCTAAAGTGGAATATTATACACCAATTAAAGAGACCAGATCTATGTGAATGTATAGAACTGGATCTTGAAAACAAAATCAAGTGAAAAATAAAGCAAATTGCAAACCATCACAACCTGAATGATGCTATTTATGTTAAATAAAAACACACAAAACAAGGCTATGTTATGTTTATGGATGTGGATATGTGCAGTAAAAGTTAAAAACCCATGAACAGGAAGGAAACTGACCAAATTCATGAGTTTTGATGAACTCGAGACACAGAGGGAGAATAAGACTGAAGAGGAAATCAAGGAGGATTTCAACTTTATCAGTACTATCCTATTTCTTTTTCACATATTTTTAAAGAATATTTTAAAAAAGCAAACAAATATTGTTATTTCAGTAGTATTTGTTATATAATTTTGGTAAGTTTCTGACTTTTGGAGAGGTACTGGGGATTGAACTCAGGGGCACTCGACCACTGAGCCCCATCCCCATCCCTATTCTGTATTTTATTTAGAGACAGGGTTTCACTGAGTTGCTTAGCACCTCACTTTAGTTGAGGCTGGTTTTGAACTCACGATCCTCCTGCCTCAGCCTCCCCAGCCGCTGGGATTACAGGCGTGTGCCACCTTTTCAACTTTCAATAATAAGAAAGAATGAAGAAAATGTCCTAATAGGAAGACTAAATCTCTGTGGGAATGCAGCCCTCTGGGGTTGTGTAGGGCATGACCTGCATGGGCCCAAGCAGGGCTGTTTCCCTGGCCAGAGAGACAGGGAGAAAGAGGCCAGAGAGCTGATGAGCAACACTCATGTCCTGGGTTGCAACTAAGCTACGGAGCCCTAGAGATTTTCATTGTTAGGCTGCTCACTAAATTTCTTGTAGGGTGTTGGAACTGCAGAAAACCCTAAGTCCTGGAGCAGGAGGGACAGAGTGCTCTCAATTCCTGGCATCTTTCTTACACTGGTTCACGTGAAGCCTGCCCCTGTTCAGTCACTGGTGCTGGATTTCTGTCGGCCATTGCTGCACCCTTCAGTGGCTTCCTCCCGTTCCTTTCCGTAGCTGGCTCTAGTGCACATTGCTTCACTGCAATTGAAACAGCCACGTCCCATACAAGACCCTGTCCTTATGGGGCAGCATCAGAAGAAGAGCCCAAACGGTTCCTAACGTTATGGAGGCATCTTCCAGACACGGAAACAGAACAACTCAGAGGGCCTAGAATGCACCATGTCCCATGGACTCTTCTGCAGCCCCGATCGATCCTCTGTTCCCCTCCTTGATTGCAGGAGCCAAGAACTCAGAATCATGATTGCCAGGGTTTAGATGGGAGGTGTCCCCCAAAAGCTCCATGCCTGAGACAATGCAAGGAAGTTTAGAGGTGAAATGATTGGGTTCTGGGAGCCTGAACCTAATCACTGAATGAATCTCCTATAAGGATCAACTGGGTGGTGACTGTATAGGGTGTGACTGGAGGGGGTGAGCCACTGGGGGCATACCCTTAGGGTATCTATTTTTCAGTTGGGGATGGGAAGTCACTTCCCTGATTCCCGGTACCACGTCCTGAGGTGCTTTCCTCCACCACCCTCTTCTGCCCTGAGGTTCTGCCTCACCTAAGGCCTAGGGCAATGGAGCCAGCTGTCTATGGACTGAGACCTCTGGAACCATGAGCCCCAAATAACTTTTTCCTTCTCTAAAAGAGTTCTTGTCAGGTCTTTTGGTCACAGCAGTGAAAGTGCCGACTCACACAATGATTAACACCTCTTTATCTTTTACTATCTACAAATAATCAACTGATCATCAGGAACTCCCTGATCCGTCTCCTAAACACCTGTGAAAGTCATCCATGTATCTCTGTCTCAACAGCCACCATCAGAGTCCAGGCCTCAATGACTTATTTAGCTGGTAGTAACAGACTTCTGACCGATTCTTCCTGACATACCACTGCTTTTAATCCATTATCTCCTTAACAGAAGAATATTTCACAATCAAATCTGATCATGTCCCTCCTCAGACTTCCAGAGACTTCTTATTCCTTTAGGATGAAAACTAAACTCTTGAGTGGCTTTGCAAAGCCCTTCTGAGACGGCCTTTGGCCACCTGTCCACCTCTTCCCTGTATTTCAGCCACACTGCGATTGATACACCTAGTTTGAAGGATCTACAAGGCAAAGGACATCTCTGAAGCCCTGATCCCTCGCTGTGACATCAGGTGCTGGAGAACTGGATCCTGGTGCCTTTCTAAACATGGGCTTTAATCACCTGTCCTTGAACTTGGAATGTTCTTACTGACATCAGCTCTCCATCTTTGCCATCCTTCAAGGTCTGGTTCTCATGCCACCTTCTGGGGGCTTCCATAAATGCATCTCCTTCCCCAACACACACACACACACACACACACACACACACACACACACTCAGAGTCATCCTCTATTTTCAAATGTCATTTGATTGATTCTTCTCTAAAAGTCCTCTGTCTCGTTCCTTCTAGGGCTATCAGGATAGGAAGGGAGTCTTCTCGGAATCTCTAATCTAACCAAGTGCTTCCATACAGTAGGTGTTTCCTAAAGAGGAGCTGAGTTCAATAGCATAGAGGGCCTGGAGATGGTTCTCAGGTGTGAATGGAAGACGGAAGACGCTGGGCTCTCCAGCATCTCTAAAGAAGCTCCGTGGCTCACCTTTAAATTCCTCTAAGCTGGAAAACCTCTGCCAGACATTTCCCTTGAATCATTTGGACAGATGCACTAATAATGATGATTTAAAGTGAGACTTTGGGGTCAGCACCTCATTCACACTTCAAGAAATGTGTATTCAGAAGCACACAAAAGGGGCATAATTACATTTCAGGAAAACATGTTAATTTGATGCAATGCATTACCGCTCTGACAGCTCTCAGCCCTTGTAACAAATGGCTGTAAAAATGAATGTTATGGGGGAAAAATACACTTTTCATCCCCCTCAAAATATAGGTAGTAAGCAAATTCAAATAGAATGGGGGTCTGCTGCTGAGAAACACAAGACCAGAATGGTTAAGGTGGTTAGCCCACAGGGGCTTGGCAAATGTGCAGCTGCAGTTGACATTTCCAACACAGAGGTGCCTGGGCCTCTCTGAGAGACTTCCCCACCCACCAAGAGCATTGAAAGTCCAAATCAAAGTGGGAGCAAGTGGAGCAAGTGATATACTGGCTCTCTACTCTGGGAAACCCAACTGCCCTGTATCCAGGATGGACCTAAGTTGCTCTAATTGGATTCCTGGGGTTTTCAAGGCTGCTGTTCTTCCAAGATCCATTTATAGAGTCATGAAATGCAGCTTCTAACCTCAACTACAGGAGAAGAACTGCCCAGCCTAAGTCTCAGAGGACCCAATGGTTCTCTCTGTGCTCATAAAGAGAGCTTCTCTACGTCCTAGACAATTACTCCCTGCAATGGAGGTGTATTGGTTTTACGTTACTATAATAAAATACCTGAAGCTGGGTAGTTGGTAAAGAAGAGAAGCTTGCAGTTTTGGAGGTCCAGGATTGGGAGGCCCTATCAGTTCAGTCTCTGATGAGGACCCTCTTGACTGGGTCACCACATGGTGGATGGCATCACTAGGGGACTTCAGGGCAAAGAGAAAGATCACATCCTAAGACAGGAAGCCTGAGGGTGGGGAGAGGTCAGTTGTCTTTTCTATCACAAGCCTCTCTTGAGAATTAACCAGATTCAGCTGACTGCTGTCTGTCATCAGAGGAGTCAGCAAGCGCCAGGAGCAGGGATGCCCAGGGTCCCATGGGAACCACACCAGTACCTTCCAAGAGTGATGCTCCCCAATGACCCAATCCCCTTCCACTAGGCTCCACCCGTTGAAGATGCCACCACTTCTCATCCCATCCTACCGGGCACCAGGCTTCCAACTCATGAGTCCTTGAAGGACACCTCAAGCCACTCCTCCAACCTCAAGAGGTTGCTGTGAGAACTAAATGGAGGTAATGGATATAAAATGCTCAGCTCAGTGAAGGCACTTAGTACGTGGTAGCTCTTCTCTGGTTATTGTATTATCCTCTTATTATTATTTATTACTGTAGTGAGTAAGCCAATTAAAAATGATTATCAAAGGGAGCGATACAAACTTTATGAAACCATCCCAAGGCATGGCAAAGCTGTTTCTACCATTTCAAGAGGGGCATCTATCTATGGAAAGAGTAAATTTTTCTTTTTTTCTTTGCACATTCTCAGGGATCTTAGGCGGAGAGTGGAAGGGGTCTGGGAAAAGCCCCGAAATGGAATCAGCTCCCTCACCTGCGAGGTCTCAGGATGACCCAGAAGTCTGAGAGGATGCCCCTGTGGTAAAGGCCTCCTCCTCCACCCCAACATATCAGGGTGGGTACAAGCTCCTATTCTACTTCCCGCATGGTGTAGGGCAAAAACTGGGTGGCTTAGCTTAACCAGCAGGAAATGTCCTTGTGGGTAGAATTCTGTACTATCGCTCAGCTTCCTGACATGATCCTGCAGAGACACAGGACTCATGTCTATCCAGAGGAGGAGGGAAATGGGGATAGAGTGAGATGGGGGGTAGAGGAAGTGAAGGGAGAACCCTGGGACCTACCTGGCAAATGTAGCAGCTGAGGCTCCGTCTCACCTTCTCTTCCTGCCTTGTGGGAGTATCTGGTGACCCAAGCAAGATTCAGCTGACTGCTGTCTGTCATCAGAGGAGTCAGCAAGCGCCAGGAGCAGGGATGCCCAGGCATGCCACCTGCGGCCCTGACCTCCATCATTGAGGTCTGGATCATCATAGAAACCTAGTAGGTCACCTTTATCTGGCAGTGGTACAAGGGCAAGGCTGTCAGAGTCACCCTGGTGGGGACTTTGTAGATCACCAGTACCAGAGCACACAGGCAGCTCAGCAGCCCTGGGGGCACATTGGTGCCTAGAGGTGCACCAGTGAGAACTGATGAACCTTCCTGCCCTTGCACTGTGGGAGGGAAAGACAGGGTGATGAGCTAGATCATGTGCCTTCACTTTGCAATTGAAGTATTAGGATCCCATTTTACAGGTTGAAGTTGGCATGGATCAGGGAACAGTGAAAGATAGACCACGGAGGGCTTGGTCACCAGGACCACAGAAGAGAGCTGGTAAGCCAGGACCCAAGAGGCTAGGAAGGGATTTCAGCTCTGCCTGGCATCGTGTCCCAGGCAACGCAGCCAGTTTCAATCCCCGACTCAGAGCCCACACCCAGGGTGCACGGGCTCCTTCCCGCAGATCAGAAGAAAGTGCCCCTCTCAAGATGCTTACTTTGCATCTGTCAGAAACTTGTCATAACACAACTGATTTTGTTAGAACCAGACATTTTACTGCCACCTGCTAGAAAAACAGTCATAATAAATGCATATGTCTCAGATGTCAGCAAAGTGACAGATGGCCCATTGCCAGTGTACAGACCACAGTCTGGTGCGAAGCCTTCAGTAAACACTTTGAAGCTGGATGTAGTTGGGGGCTGCAGTAAGTGAGAGTCTTGCCTTGGGCATGGTGGAGGGCAGGAGAATCGGCTCCCCAAATAAGCTCAGGGCTTGGGAGGGACCAGAGGAGCTTCAGGTCTGTTGCTCTTTCTAGTTCAAACTTCAAACTCACCCCCTTCAAAGGAATTCTGCTGCACAGCTAAAAGGAATGCATATTATCCAGTTAGGCCAAGGGAGATGGTTAGAAAGAGAAGAGTTGCCCAGCCTAGTTTGTATTGTTCTGTAAAGAATCAAAAGAAAGTAAGTGGTGTCTCCAGGAACAGCAGTAATAAAGCAGTAAGCTTTGAGTTTCCTTTGATGCCAATCAACATCGTTACAAAACAACAATACATTTCTCTCTCTCTCTCTCTCTCTCTCTCTCTCTCCCCCCCCTCTCTCTCTCTCTCTCTCTCTCTCTCTCTCTCTCTCTCTCTCTCTCTCTCTCCAGTTTCCAAAAGCTTTAATATTCATCAGATCATTTTATTCACCCAATACTTCCCCTGTGAAAGGCAGAGTGGCTACGATCCTCATTTTGCAAATGAAGAAATTGCAAGACAAAGTTTTAGGTGACTTAATGTCACGTGTTTACTTAGGGATTCATGAACACTCAGCTTGATTCATGGACGACAGTGTTGGGTCCTGAGACCTTGAGCAATGTGACATGCCAGGAGTGCTCAAGAGTGGCCATGTGAATGACAAAAGTGAAGAAACATAAATGAATGGGCAGCCTGGTTAAATTATAGGATGGAGGAAGTGCCCCAATTAACCAGCTTGACCTCCTTTGGGATAACTTGAGTGGCGGGTGGGGGTGGTCCCAGGGCTTCAGTAAATAGCCAACAGAATCCAATACTGGAACGATGCCCATGACTCCAGCTGGACGTAAGTGGGGAGAGGGGATCACAGGGCGATACCCGTGATGGCTTCCGGGTGTGTCTCTCAGCATGCAGTCAGAGGGCAGGTGCTTTACAGTCAATCAAGGTCTGGTGCAGTCCACGGTGAGAACTTGGCCATCTACTTCATCTCTCTGGGTCTTACTTGGCCCAGCTGTTCAATGGGGGCACATACCATCTACTTTAGTAATTAATGTAGAACTCCATGGTCACTGTCTGGAAAATAACAAAAAATGCAGCAAAGCAAACCTTCAATGCTATTCTTCTAATCCTCAGAACATGGTCAAGGGCATTATTCAAGATGACCATTTCTCAACAGAGGACGACATTGGTCCCATTGTGCTGCCTGGGATTTAGAAGCAGAGGAGAGTCAAGAACTGGCTATCCAACCTGCTGCCTGCCAAGTTCCATCCCTTGGCTTTCTATTCATTCATTTGTTTGAGTCTTTGGTGTTCATTCAAGCTTTCACTCACTGCGGCAGACCTTAATGGTATTCCTCAGAAGTTTCTATTCTTCCCTCTTTCTGGGCACACATCCCTTTGAAGTTGGGCATCACCATCTACTTTGCTTTCAGCAACAAAACATGAGCAGTGGTGATGCTTGTGACTTTGAGGAACATAATTTAATGGTCACTGCTCTTTTCTCTGGGCTCTCTCGCCCTCACCATAGCTAATGTCAGAGTCGGTTTGAGAAGGTGGCATCATAAGATAATGGCTCCTCTATCAACCAGAGTCCCTGGGTAACATGTATGAAAAGAACGGCCCCTCTGGCCAACGTTAGTCATGGCATGAGTGAGAAATAAAACTTTTGAGGCTTCCTACCCTGATATTTGGGGGGTTTTGGTTCCTACATCATACTAATACTTATCTGACTGATACAGTCAATCCATTTTTATTCACTTTATCAGATATTTTTAAGACTTCATAAAAGTTGCTGGGGGTGTAGCCTACCATGTGTTAGGTCCTGAGTTCAATCATCAGTACTGAAAAAAAATAAAAAAAATAAATAAAAAAATCCTGGCACTTGGTAGGTGTTGGAGACCCATAGGGAATAGAACAGACCCAGTTCCTGCTCATACAGAGATAAATCAAGTGGAGGAACACCAACAAACAAAATATGAACCTCAGGGGACACCTATTATAAGGACATATAAGAGGCTTGGGATAGCTTTGGGGAACCCGTGGTTAGAGAAAGTCTTCTGAGAAAATGAGATTTGATCAGAGACCTGGATAAAGTGAGGGAGTGAGCCATCCAGATATCTGGGGAAGGAACATTCTGGAAAAGAAGAAGAGTGAGCACAGAGGGGTCAGATGAGGTCAGAGCATGTCATGTATGGCAGGAGCAGCATGAAGACTAGTGCAGCTGGGTCATAGTAAGTGACTGAGAAAGCAGGAGGTCACATCAAAAGTCACACAGGCCTGGAGGAGACGTGTGTGATCACACCTGCAAAGAACTCATGCCCTGAATACATACATGTATATACATATATATAAATTCCTAAAAATCCATAATAAAGAGATTACCTAACTTTTAGAAACAGGTAAAACATATGAATAGGCAATGTTCAACTTTATTATTTCTCAAGAAAATGAAAATTTGAGCCAAAACGAGATACTATAATACACTCCAACAATGACTAAAAACACCTTGAAAAATATCAAGTATTTGCAAGAATAGGAAGCAAACAAAACTCTCATCTTTGGCCGGTAGGAGTATAAAACCACACTGAAAATCTATTTGGCAATGCTAATAAAAGTAAACATATCCTATGAACCAAAAATTTCATTCCTAGGTATATCCCAGGGGAAATGAGCAGAAAAATGCATAGACCCCCAAACCGAAAGCAAAGACAAATGCCCATCCACAGCCAAATACGTAAATCAATAGTGGTTCATTCATAAGATAGAGTATCTCTCAGCTATGGAAAAGAACAAAATGCTGATACCAGAAGGTGAATCTCAAAAATTATTTTGAATGAAAGAATCCAGACACAAAACTGCCCGTACCCTGGATTCCACTTAAATGAAGGATAAGGCCAGACAGAGTGGATCCTGGGTGGTGAAGGCCAGGCTAGTCAGTCCCCCATGGTGGAGGTGGGCATTAACAGAGAGGGACATAAGAGATCTTTCTGAGCAATAGAAATACTCGGCATCTTGGACCGTGTGGTGGTCACCTGGCTACGTACCCGGGCAAAATCCCACTGAGCCATACACTCGGAATTGTGCATGTTAGTGCTTGTGGACTGTGACTCAGTGGAGAGAACCACCAAGAGGGTACGTGCCATCTGCCAGGCAGAAGAGAGCTGGATCTGGTGGGAGCTTGTGGCCATATGGAGACTTAGGATTTCTTTCTGAGAGAGGCAAGAAGCCTCTGGAAGTTTCTGGGCAGGCCAGAGACGTGGTCAGTCTTATGTCGGGAAGGGATGGTTCTGTGGGCTGAGCAAGACAGAGGTGGGATCCAGGTGGGCTGGGTGAAGGGTCAAGAAAGAGGAGCTGGGAGAACTGAAGGTGACCCCGTCATGGGAGGGTGAAGGAGCAGGGCTGGGGTCCTGTGTGAATGCTGCAAGTGGGGAAGGCAGAGCGCGGTGGAGAGTGGACGGGAGTCTCAGGGCAGAATCCAACACCTCCTGGCTGTGCGTCTGGCAGAATATGGCTGCCAAGTACCTGGGATGGGAGGACCAGAACAGGAGCAGTTTGAGAGATGAGGGGAAGCAAGAACTTTATTTTTAACCTGGTAAGTGTGAAATGCCTATTAGACACCAATGAAATATTAAAAAGGCTATTGCCTAATTGAGTTAGGATTAATAAATATCATATCCATATCCACCAACTTGAACGCATGCACACACCCACCCACACATCCACACAGGTGCTCACGTACACATTAGCTTAAATAAAATATCTCTTACCTTTCCTTTTCTTCTTAGAAAGGAAAGAAACAAATATTTTTTTTCTTATTTTTTTAAATTTTTGATAGACACATAAAAATTGGATAGATTTTTGAGGTGCAGTGTAACATTTCAGTATGTATGCAATGTGCAAGGATCAGATGAGGGTGATTGGCAGATCATCTCAGACATTGATCATTTCTTCGTGTTGAGAACGTTCAGAATGCTCTCTACCAGCTCTCTCAAAATTCATGATTAATTGTCCTCAGCCACAGTTACCCTACTAAGCTATAGAACATTACAAGTCATCCAGCTGCACCCCGTGGGGAAGACAGATCCTGAAGTTGCCTTTAATCTGCTCCAGCCATAATGGTCTTCTTAACACTTATTGGACTCAACATGCACGCTGCTTCTCTGAAAAACCGCTGAGATGAGAAAGGCAAGTTGGTCTCCCGAGCTTGTCACCACACCCTCCCTGGATCCTCATGGGCCCCCATGTCCCTGGGCTTGGCACAATGTGAGGCCTTCCTCCTGGGTGCCCTCTGCTTTCTGCTCTCCTTAATGGAGCTCTGTTCCCTGCAGTCTCTCTCGCTGGGGAATGGGGGGAGGGCGGGGAACGCTGGCCAGCAGGTGCTACAACTGTCAGAACAAATAGCCTCTGTGTCCTTTTTTGAGTAAACACACCATTAGGGAGCTGTACAGGATACGCGGAGGAGTAGGGGACATGTCATTTTGGTAAGGGCCTCAATTAAAAGGAAGAAAAACCATAGTGACAACATTAAACATGCAGGTCACAGGCTCATTAGGAGGTTTCATTCAGGGCATTAAAGTCAGACAGGCCTGATTTTCCAGCCCAGCTCTGCTCCTTGCTAGCTGGTGGGATTTTCCAGACCTGGTTTCTGCACTTTTAAATTGACCCATAGATAGGGTCATATCATAGTCAAAATCAGATGAGTTACAGAGGGACCCTTCCGTGAAGCGTGGGCTATGGTGAACACTGAGAATGCTGTGTCTTGTTTCCCTCTTCTCACCCCAACCCAGGTTTCCTCAGCATGTGCACCCAATTGCATTGTACTAATATTAAGAGATAAATTTTTTTGTTGTTTTTACTTTTCTTTCTTAACTCAGGAAGCTGGCAACATCAACCCACTCCAAGATTTCCCTGAGATTTCAAGGTGTCTTGCCCAAGGTTCACAGGCAGCCCAGGGGCGTGCTCTGGCCCTGCAATGCCCTCAGGGTGCCACTTGAGGGCAGCACTTCACCAGTGTTGCAGCTTTCTGGTGCAGGAGCAAGCTCAAGGACATGCCAAGGTGCGTTCTCCTAGGAGCCCCAAACTGGGGCACCTTGCCATGCTACAGGGCTGTGAGCAAGCACTCCCTGAGCTTCCTCGCTCAATGCTTGTACCCTTGTATGGTTCCTTGGCAGCTGAAAGTGAACTGACCCTGTGACTTGCTTAACCTACAGGAGGTAGGTAGAGGTGGTGCTGCTTCTGAGCCTGCCATTTGCATTTTGTGCTTTCAAGAATCCTGAACCACCATGTAGGAAATAACCAAGACTTCCAGAGAGACCACAGAAAAGGCTACCTAGAAAGTCCATGTAGAAAGTTTGTAAAGCTGCAGAGAGGGAAATTAGAAGGGAAGTGGGGGGGGGGTCCACTGTTCTAGCATCCTAATTGCCCTCTGACCACAGCTGCATGAGAGACCCAAGCAGAGCCAGAAGAAGAACTACCCAACTGAACCCAGTCAATTCATAGAACTGTGAGGGATAATAAAAAGGTGGTTGTTTTGATGCAACAATGAGGACAGCTGCAGGTGGCTTGTGTTCCCTTGCAGGTACAGTTTGCCAGCATCTCTTCAGCTCATGAATGGCAGGGAGGAAGTCCCCCCTCTCCAAAAGCACTATTGCTAAGCAGCCTCCTCAGCTGCAGCCTGTGGACCTCCCTCCTGTTGAGAGCCACAGCCGAAGGGACCCCAGCAAACTTCCAGCTGATTGGCTCACCGTGCCCCAGCAAACTTCCAGCTGCCAGCTGATTGGCTCCTCTGTAGTGATGCTCATTGGGCTGTTTCCCTGCCCTTTCAGACCACAGAGCTGCTCATTGGGGGACTCTTTTGGCTCCGCCCATGCAACCCAGCCAATCGGCCTCAAGAGCAGGAGGGTGGGGGGTTGAGAGGCTTGTGAGAAGCCAGTGATGGCAGCTGGGCTTTGAGGGAATTCCTGAAGAGCTCATGTGGTGCAGAGTGTATGTTTTAAAAATAAAGTTTGTTTCTGCTTGATAAGTGGCTCATGAATTGTTCCCAGCCAGACTGTGGCACCCTCTCTCCATTGTGGCAAGAATTTACTGACTAGGGAGAAGGAAGAAGTTCATTCTGAGACACTAAAAATGGTCCTCGTTTCTTCTTCCCCTCGAGATTGCCTTCAAAAGGTCTGGCTCCTTTTCTCCTTCAGCTGTAAAACCCTCCGACACCAGGTAACACCTGCAATCTGGCCTGACAGTTCTGTAGGGATTCCTGAGCCAACCACAAGCTGGGACTCCTGGCTCTGTAATGATTAAATGAGAGAAATCCAAGTGCAAAGTCATTTGTTAGTTGTTAAAATTACTTGGAAAGGTGGAATCTCCTTAGGAGCTGATTATAGAAGATCACTTCAGGGCAGAAGGGAAGCTGAGGGACACCTGGTCTGTGACCATCTCCACATGCACTGATAATTTTTTCAGTAGAATAAGTAAATAATACATCTTGCTTGCCTACTGCTACTAATTGAAAAATTGCTCTGACTCATGAATGCAAATTTATTTAAAAAACTGCTGAATCTTCTAGGAGCTTTTTGTCATTATATATTCTCTCAATGAATACCAAAATCAACTAGAGAGGTGAATACATAACAAAGGTGAGCCTTTAAGATACTTTGCTCTCATAAACAGGTCTCTTACTCAAAAAATAGTGGAAACCCTTGAACTGGTCAATTTTATTAATAGAGAAGGTACAGCTGAGATAAAGGGAGATGGCTTAGAAGTGGTTGGCGAATTTCCTGGAGAGTCCCAAATTCAGTTTCTCAGTCTTGAAGAGGACAACATGGGAAATCCACATCTGTGTGGGGCACCAAATGTGCTTTTAAACTCTTATTGGCAAAACAATATTTGTAGCCAGAAATAGTGGCACATCACTAACCCTAGGACTCCAGAGGTTGAAGCAGGAAGAATCTCAAGTTTTAGGCTATCTTCTGCAATTTAAAAATTGGACCCCATCTCAAAATAAAAATAAAGAGGGCCAGGAATAGGGCTCAGTGGTTAAGTACCCTCTTGGTTCAATCCCCAGTACTAGAAAATAAAATAAATTAAAATTAAAATAAATAGTACATTATCATGACCTGAAATGGGCATAAATCGTTTGACTTTTTTTATGCTAAATTTAAAGTGGCCCTTTGATGTGAGCTTCCTCAGCTCTGTGGAGGATGGAATTTCTTCAAGATAAGGCACCTGTCAGTAGTCTGTGGGTGAGCCAGACTTTATTCCTATCTCCCAGGCATCAGCAAATATTTATGGAACATGAAGAAGTTCGGGAAATGCCACTCCAAAATACCACACTTTGGTGAGCCAATGACTTTGAACTGAGGATACCATGGGAACAGTTATGGAACATGAAGAAGTTCAGGAAATGCCACTCCAAAATACGACACTTTGGTGCGCCAATGACTTTGAACTGAGGGTACCATGGGAACGATGGATGCGGTACTGGCTTTCTCTGAGCTCCCCTGATGTACCTGAGGACAGATTCTTCAAAGGGAACTCGATTGTCACAAATCTGCACCGAAGGAATCACATCAACCAAAGCAGAGACTGGAGGTGTCTCTCAGCGTAGTCACCTATTCCTTGGAGGCTGTCACCTGTTCCTCGGAGCCTGACAACTTCTACTACCTGGGTGACTTTTCTTCTGCAAGTTTACTTCCCCTCTGCTTGGTAACTTGGGTTCCCACTGTCCCCTCTCCAGAGCCCCGCGTGGCTGTTCCTTGCAGTAGCTCAGAAGCTATCTCAGCCTCAGTTACCCTTCCTCAACTCACCTATTTTGTGGGACCCCATGGTTGACATGCGTAATTAAAAGGATGTTTTCTCCTGTGACTCTGCAATGGGTCATTTTAATTCGTAGCCCAGCCAAATAACAAGAAGGGCAGAATGAAGCTGTTTCTTGCTCCCCTACAAGTATCTGTGTTCTTCAGGCACCTTGGGGTTTGAAGTCTTTGCCCTCCAAAGGCTAGTTAGGGAGAAGGTAAGCAAACCGAATATTAAAACATAACAAGGGAGGTGTATGGGAGAAGGAGCATGGGGCTGTGCTAGTCCTCTCCAGGATCCCCTGAGGTCCCTGTTGCCCTCTGGAATGTCTTTCCTTCTGCAGGCTTTGCCTGGCTCACACCTGCACCTCCCTCAGAAGACACACAAAGTTCCTGGGAGATTGTGGAGTCCCAGGGGCTTACTTCCAGATGGGACAAATCCTGCCGTGTAAACAATACCCCAGAGCTCCCCATGGCATCAGGATGAGATGGGACTCCCTTCACCTAAAAATGACATTCTGCTTTGACGCTCCTCCTTCCTCATGTTACTCTTTTAAGGGTTAACCTCTGTGACCTTGCTTTAACAGCAAAGGAGAAGCACCGTTTGTGGAAGGCCAGCTCCCTTGTACCAGGTAGCGTGCAGTTAGGGACCACATCTTTGCCTCCCTCACAGTTATTTATTGGGCCTGACCTTTCCTTAGAGAACTGATCACAGAAGGAAATTGGTTTTTTCTGGGTGTACATATGATTTAAAATTTGGACCCACAGGTGGTGATGGGGTCTGTGTGACAGTACAGGGACCGTCTAGCTGTTGAGGAGGGTCCAGGGCCCTAGGGAACATCTCCAAAGTGAGTCAGGGGAGAGTGAGTTATATCTGTGGAGCTGTGAGTTAGGGAGGGAATGTGTCTTGGGGGCAGATCCTGTTGAGTTGAAAGGCTCAGGAAGAGTCGTCTTGAAGCCTCCAGGGTCTATACCCAAGGGATCATCATCTACAAAGGAGCAGCACAGGGCAGGCCATGAGGGCCCCAGAACTGCTCAGGGCCCCAGATGCAGAATTCCTAACAGCAGGTTCAATTCTGGGCTTGAAAGCTCCCAGTCTTTGCTGGGCCCTCCCCCCATCCCCAACAATATCATCACTGAGCAAATTCAACTTTATTCACCTAACTCCAGAGAAGTGGAAAAGAAAAAAAATTACCCATTATTGGATAGGTGGGTACTATATTGCTGGTGAGATTCTAGGCTTCTCTAAACAGCTCATGTGAGAGGTAGTGCAGGGTAAGAGTTACACCCACAGACTCCAGAAGTTTGGTTGGCCGTAGTCTGCATCTGCTATCCGAGCCATTCAAACTGGGCCAATTCCTTACCCTGCCTTTCTCTCCAGTTCCTCCTCTTCGCAGGCTAGCAAACTACCCCCATTAGGGTTGCAAAGAGCAGTCTGTGAGTTGCTGTGTGTCCGCACCTGCAGTAAAGCCTCATGCTGTGTGTGTGTGTGTGTGACTTTGCATATGGATGGCTCTTATCGCTCCAATAGTATTAGTCTAGGTAAGGAAACTGAGGCTCAAAGAGGTTAAGAAAGTTGATCCAAATTATGCAGCTCTTCAGTTTAGAACCTTGAAGCCTGCCGTGCATTTGCTGGAAATTGGTAATGCTGGCATTTAAATGGAGAGCCCGAGATTTTTCCCGTGCCTCACTGCCTCGCTCTAGCCAGAAATCTGGGATACTTTATTTTAACTATTTTATTATATTAAGCGACATTCAGGGCTTTCAGGTGATTAACAAAGATTGAAATATGGGCCCGGTGGGGACAGACTTTATGGGTTCAAAAGAATGGCTTCTAATTAGCACCTGTATAGTTTACCTGTGAATAGATGACTTAAAAAATATGTTTATAAAAAATCCTTCCTACCTCCTTTGATTGGCAAAGTATTTCTTTTGAAACTGCGCCTCTTCTATTAATTTGCTTAATAGACTTCTGACTTTGATTTTCCAACGCAACCATTTCTCCAGGGACCTCAGATCTCAAATGCCTTCGATGACAGTGAGATCTCATTAATGAGGACTAATTGTGGGAGAATGAGGCTGCGTTATCGGAAAAGTCGGAACTGAGAATCCACCGCACTGCTTTGTCACTTTGAAACCATACAATAATAAAAACCCGGTTCACGGAACTCATTCATCCATTTCCTCACTCAACCATCCATGTGTTTCAGGAATAGACGTGCCTGATCTAAAATTATCTGATTAGCCACTTGAATGTAAATGAATGATTTTGAAATGCTTGAAGAGGCTGGAAAAATTAGCTTTTGTTTGGTATGGAAAACATTTCTCTCCTGAGCCTTTGCTTATCTTGCTAATTTGTCTCATGAACCCTTTCCTGAGATGTGGCAGGAACATTTTTACCTGGATTTGTCCTGGTTGAAGAATTTGAACTCAGTTCTTATCTTTTCTTCCCTCCTTTTTCTTGTTTGTATCTCCCACTGCATCTGACACTGTCTCTTATCTCTCTGTGGTTGATGTTGATAGAGGGGAGCTCAAAGATTAAGACACGGGAACCAAATATCAAAGCTGAAAAATGTATTTCCCCTCCCCCATTCTTCCTTTGGATAAGAGGTTTGATGTGTTCTCACATTGATCCAGCTCTTCACAGTGCCCATGGCAACGGTGCCTGGTTCCTGATCTTCATTCATCTTGGTTCAAACTTGTGTTCCTCTGCCTGTCCTGCACAATGCCCACCTCACAATGGACGCTCAATTGCTGCTCAGAAGTGAGCCAACAGGGTGAACCAGTGCATGCACCAGAGTCTGAATAAATGAGCTTCACAGCACAAGGGCACAGCCACCCTATGTATATTCCGCCACCTCCAAGGATCATCACAACACTCCAGTTACAGGGAAATATCTAGCAGAGACTTATTAGGGAGAACAAAACCCCTGGTTACTCCCTCTCAAATGTCCCTTGGAGAATAGACCTATGGAGGCTTTTGAGGGTCTTTGGCTTTCAAGCCAGACAATGCCACAGAAGTGCTACTCATTAGAAGGAATTAAAATATCATTGGGAGTTCCCGCATCACCCTGGAATTGAGTGTTGGAGGGAGACTGAGTATCAGGAGGGGTACGGAAAGAGAGTTGGGTCCAAATTAGTTGAGAATCAAGAGTCTGCAAAGTTTGAACAAAATTTCTCTCTCTCCTGAGGCCCAGAAAACAAATATCTCTGCGTCCCCCATCTATGCTAGAGTCCTCCTGGGACTAGTCAATAAGCAATTAGAAGGAGCTGAGGATTTAAGAAACAGAATTGATGGGAGGAGTTTGCTTAGTAGTAAATGGGATGCTATCACCCCCTTCCAAGGATGTTAAGCAAAAGCTTCTGAGAAAGGCTGAACTGAGTGAGGTTTTCAGATGTTCCTGGCTTCTCTCTAAATAGTACTTTGGCCCTCTCTCCTGATGCACACCACTCCAGGAATCCCAGATACCTGGATGCAGGACTTCCTCTTCTCCCGTGCGCCCTCCCCCACCCTGGGGAAGGTAGGCTCCTGGGCAGGATGCTCAGCAAAACCCATAAAAAAGGATGGTCCCAAAATTGGGAGGTGGTAAGCTACAGTGGCCAACTGTGAAGGGCAGGATGGACAGAACACTTGAAGGTGGCTTAAAACCAAAGACAAATGGTGATAGGAAAAACGTATGACGAATGCAAACCATGAAATAACTGAAAATTTACATAGAGGATAATGTGGTCCTGTCCATCACCATTACAGATGCACAGACCCTTGACTCAGCAATTCTGCTTGTGGGAATTGATCCTACAGATCAGCTCACACACATGTAAAGTGGCATATGTGTGCGGTTATTCACTGAGACATTAATTATAAGATCAAAAGTGTGGAAAAAATCGGAAAGCAGAAAAGGGTACAATTAGACATTGCTGCACATGCATTCAGTGGGGTGCCATGGAGAACAAAGGACTCCTTCAATTAGTGGGACATCCTTGGATTCCACCCTCCTCCAAGGCACTGTTCTAAGTGCTGAAGAGCTATCAGTAAGAAAACAGCCCCAGTCCCTGACCTTCAGCGCTTATATTCTGGTGGTGATGTGCCCAGAGAGAATGAACTCTGTGATCTTTTTTTTTCCCACACAGAAAGATCAAGTTGCAGGCTCTAGGGTGATTGCTGGCTATGCATTCTGCCTCAGTGGAAGCACACACAATTCACTCCTCCCACTTCTGACTCCAGCCAGAGGGCAGGAACCTTCCTTGTTTACTCTTTGGAAGCCTTTGAATTTTGAGCAACTTGGCTGTTACCTATCCCTCCAAAATATAATTTGGATGTGTTTATAAGATGGTAGCATAGAATGTAACTGTTGCCTCTGAGCCTGCCCCCCTCACCTCCAACTCTGACCTCTGCAGAAGAGAGGAACCCCTTGATGGCCTTGTCAACAGAATTATCAATTGTAATTCTTTCCCCATGTGTGTTTGCGTGTATGCACATGTGTGTTGGTTGGGGCCTTATCGACCTTGTTTGCCTGGGACATTCTCAGTTTTAGTGCTGAACGTCTTGCACCCTGATAGGGCCCAGTCCCGGACAAGTCGGAGAGCTGACCACAGTGCTGAGCTCCCTGAGAGGGAGAAGGGGACAGAGAGGGAGGCATCACTAGTAGAAATACTTTACTCTCTGCTTCTCACCTTCTCATATCCTGAAGTCCCAGGAACATGACTTTTCTAGAGATTATGATTTGCCTCCCTGAGTCTCAGTTCACTGGCAAAATGGGGCTAACCATTTCCCGCTCCTGCCGTGGCTAAGGACCTACCATCTTTTCTCCATCTGTCACTCCTCTCCATACCCCACTGAGCCTCTGGGACTTGTCACAGTGGTCACCTTCTCTCCATCTTTTAGGGCTGCCTGGTTAAATCCTAATCTGGTGAGATGAAATTACCTTTCTACTCTCCCCCTGATCTGAGAAGGGAATGCATCTGGAGAAAAACGCACCATCATGCCGACTGATCTCACTTTCACTATGGCCACCAACATCCAGTGAGCCCCGGGCTCTGCTCCACAGTGCTGTCCTATATCCCAGGTCAAGCCGTTCTCTTGTCCTCAGAGATGACTTCTTCCCACTCTCTCCTCTGCCCTGGAACTTCCAGGACAGCACCCCCTCCTTGGTTTTGGTTGAGAGCCTTGAATTCAATTTTACTGAGGAAATAGAAGGAGCCAGAAAAAAAAATCTATCAATCTCCCACCTCCCAAGATAGTCACATCTGCATGCTCTTGGCCTCGTGGTACAGAGGATGGACAGTCTGAGCTCTGGTCTGAGGCCAGCCCTTCTTGTGCCCTGCCTTCCATCCTTCTGCCCCTGCAATGATAATTTTTCTTCATGCATTACCCACCCTGCCCTCTCAGGTGCCCTTCACATCCCCCTTACTCTTGGAATACTGCCATCTGCATAGATTCTGGATCAACCTCATCACATTTTCTACCAACTCTGCCCCTTTGTATGACTCCAGGGTCCTAGTTCTGTACTTAAGAACCACAGCTAATGAATCTTATTTTCCTTCTGTGGAAAACTTCACAGTTTTTTTTTTTTCCATCTTCAAAGCTCGAGATCTCTGTTTTTCCAAAATTGCCTTTGGCATGCATGCATGCATGCATGAAGGAAGGAATGAATTCTCGACTCTCATAGTCACCATCATCTTCCCAGACTGCCTGTTCAGTAATTTCAGTTTTAAGTGTGCTGTCCAGAAGATCTCCTGGAATTTGTGTATCCTCAGTGTTCAATACAAGCAAAGTAAGAAAACTGGGACAATAGGGCTCAGTAAATGTTTGCTGGCTGAACAAATGGATGAAATCCTGCTCCCAATCATTCTGCTGGGCTGGGGTTGCAGGAAGGCTACCTGGGAAATTTGTTTTTCCTTCCACAATGACAGAAAAAATGATGAAGTAGAAAATCATCCTGCTGGTGAAGAGGAAATGTGAGGTCTTGCTGGGGTCAATCCAATGCCTGAGGCAGTGATAAAAGCTAGGCAGCTATAATCCCCACCCTGAGAAATTAGTAAAATTCCATATTTTATCATGCAGGCATTTGGAAAGGAAATACATTTTCTATTGCAAACTCAGACTGTCCCATCGACGACTGTATATTCAGTGGCTGGAGCCAGGACAATCCCCTGCCTCAGTGTTTTTGGCAACCCCAGGGGACGGTGAAACCCACAGGCACCTGTCTCCTTAGAGGCTAGTGATATTAGTTGGATCCATAGACAGGCTTGCTTCTGTGGTGATTCATCGACACTATTATTTTTTTACAATATTTTTTATTACAAAAACAATTGAAGCATGTTGTAAAAAGGCAAATAATAGAGAACTAAATATAGAAAAGTTTAAGTCTTCCTGTTTTTCCTGCCCATTATATTTTCCTCACCAAGATCATTATAGAGTGACCTTTCCAACATCCCTGATACTCACATAAACCCACGTACAGATGCACACACGACTGTGCCCCAAATGGAATCACACGTTGTACCCTGAAGCTTGCTTTTACTCAACCAGGCACGTATCAGGGACATCTTCATGATCAAGATGCACACATGGATCTAATGTGATTTTTTTTAAAGTGGCTTTATTGAGGAAATGTGAAATACAATAAAATGTATGATTTGTTAAGTTTTAGCATTTATAGCACAGTCTTTAATGTTGCCTAATAAACTGTTGCTTGAATGCAGCATATCTATTCATCTATTCCTTTATTGGCAGATGTCAAAATTGCTTCCATTTCTTTTTCCTTTTTTGCTAATACCAATAAAATAAAATAAAAATAATAAACCCAACTGTATCCCTACTATTCTACATTTTCCCTGTACATTTGAGGTTTTACTTCTGTGAGATGGAATATTAGCGGTAGGATTATAGATCAAATATATGCCCATTTTACTTCTTAATCAGTCAATCAGATTCGTTTCCCACAGCACAGACATCCCTATTATGGACAGGATGTGTCCCCAGTTTGCTCTCTTTAAGCCAGGACCATTCACTTAAACCACCTTGGGAACCCCCTGTTCCAAAGACCTTAGTAGAACCCTCAGTCTCTTTCCTAAAGAGAAAGTCAAAGTCCCTGGGAGAGGCTTGGCTGGCTTCCTTGAATTTGAATGGACTAGGAGAATTCTTAGAATTTTGGATCAGGGTTTAACTCACACTATTTCTTGTAAGCTGCAACAGATTATAGGTCTGTTTAACTTCTCTGATCCTCAACCTCCTCATCTAAAACGGGGATATAAAGAGTGCATTGCTCTTTGGGCTGTGAGGATTCAGAGAAAGCCAATGTGTGCAGTAGAATGTCCAATGGTAGCCATTCTTATCGAGTGGATTCCAAAAACTATGGGAAGGAATCCACCTGCATGCAGTGTCCACTCTCCCCAGGAACAGGAAACGGTGACTTCTTTGGAAAGTGAACCAAAGTCCCAGTTAGACCTAAAAGTAACTCACTTTGCAAACCGTTTAGACTTCCACCCAATTCGATATGGGAAATGACACTGCCTCTCCAATCCAAGCCCACTTCCGGGCGCGAGGAAGAACTCAATGAAAAATTGACGGGAACCAAACAGGAGGGCGGGATCACAGCTTGCTGGTTCAGTGTTAATCCACCCACATAAGAACCAGTGAGTCACTCAGAAACTCAAAGTTCAAATATTTTCTCTCATATTCGGAAGCTAAAGTAAAATAAAGGAAAGGGGGAGGGAAGGATAAGATTATATAAGGAACTGATCAAATACAAATTAATAGAAGAGCAAAAGGAAGTCCAGTAGAGAAAGGGGAAGGTGAGGGGGGTAGGGAGAAGGGGAAGGGAACAGAGGGGATCGTGAACTTAAATTGATTTCCATGCGTGTTGAGTTTGTCAGAAAGAAGCCCAGTACCATGAATGACCATGAAGCTCTAAAAAAAAAAAAGCAGTGTGTAAGAAATTGAGATTATTAGCCCTTAAGACTAAAAAAGGAAGGACTTGCATTTTTGTGGCAAGCCAGGGGACCTTCTCAGTAGCATGAGGACCTGAAGACCTTGCCTATAGAGTCAAATTGGGAGGATATCTGGTCCAACTCCTTACTCAAAACTGGAGACCCCCGCCCTGTCCATTTGGCCTTGGGGCTGGTGGTGGAGAGCTCACCACCTCACAGAGAGCCCCCTCCTCCTCTGGATTGTTTGAATCATTACATAACTTGTATGTGGTGCTCGCAGCAGTTGCTGTTAATCTCTTCTCCATATCCAAGGACCCTTTCTGTTTCTGTATATTCCCAAGGACAGCACCTGATCTACCCTTGGGCTGCCAGAATTGAATCTGCCTACTAACACAGAAGCACCTGGGATACAATTAACCAGCTCGCTACCTTCAAGTGGGGGGATTTTAGCGGTGTTGGTGGGGGTACACAGGTCTTGAAATAATTTCTGGAGCAGTAAGCTACATCCCCCTCAGTGGAAATTGGCTTGATGTCAAGTCCCTTGTTGACATCCTCACCACCACCCCCCCTCTGCAACACTCACACTAGCCTCTCTACCTGCTAACCTCACACCTCTCAAGTAAACCATCTGCACCTGATGATTCTTGTCTCTGGTCTGTTTCTTGGGCTGAGGGCACGGGAGGACAAAACTGAGACAATGCTTAACTCTTCTCTGGCATTTACACCAACTGGTGCTGGGTCTTCTGGGTCCTCCCCCTGAAGCTGACCAAGTCTCACTGAGTCTCTATAGAACTGTCCTCTGGTGGTTTAAGTCAGCTCTTGAGTTTTCTCCTTTTCAAGGTTGAACGTGTCCATGTCTTTGACCTGTAGCTCACATATCAGGCTTGACCTGAAATGTTTCTGAAGTTTCTGGAGAAGAAAAGACCAAACCACCATGATTTTTTTTTGTCCTTGGCTGCCCTTATCTAAGATGGGAAGAACGATCCCAGTTCCAACTGAAAACTGCAAAGTTGACAGCATGACTGCACCAGGAAGACGAGGTCAAAGAGAATTGAGCTTCTAAGACAAAAATGCTCTTTGCTTCAGTATGAAGAACCAGGGGCCCGAGACAGAATAAATGTTCCAGGTCATAGGTCTTAGCTCCCCTCCCCATAAAATTGTTGAAGACAGTTGAGAAGAAAGTGATGCTGTGACTTTAAAACCCTCAATAAAGGTGACCACAGCTCTGGACACATTCTAAACCCCAAGTGCATGACAGCCAGGAGAGCAGCCCTTGCAGAGATATCACTCAATGAAATTGTAGCAAGTCCCCATCCTCTAAGCCTGGCCCAGAGCTCCCATCCAGATGTCTCTATGAAGGTGGGAAGCTGGGCTGGATCTTGTTCACTCCCAGAGACCTCCCAAAGGCATCCAGTGAGTATCTTTGTGGCAGACTTTGAAGAAGCTACCAAAATGGCCAGAACCTCAGGCTAGGAGGGGGGACAAGCCATGAGTGTCAGAACTGCATTAATAAGATAAAAAATGAAAGGAAAGATGGACAGAAGAGAGGGTGGGTCAGATGGTAGCCATCAGAGCTCAGAGACAGGGAAGAGAACAGCGTGTCTGGGTGGCCACTGGTTTCCCTGAGGCTTGAAGAATGAGCTAGAATAATGGAGATGGGGGGCCCAACTATGTTTGAAAAAGAGAGAGCTCTGCCACCCAAGGACCAAAATTTGTGTCAATAATTTGGCTACAACAGAAACTAGGAACTAGGAGGCTAGAAATCCATTGGGAAATATGGGAACAGATCTTTCCCTCTCCTTCAGGGCAGGATGACAGGGATATGTTGCAACCATGACATTCCAATAACACCCTTTAATTAACTCATCAAATCTCCCTTGGAGACCCAGCAGCATATGGCTCAGCCCCTGCAAGACAGTGTGGGTATGGTTCTAGGACCAAATGGGACTGGCTTTGTGGAGAACAATCACTCCACCTCTCTAAGACTCTGTTGGTATCTCTGAACATACAGATCCTAGTGCCCCTAGGACTGTGCCATTGCAAGAAGTGAGAAGACACACACCTTGCTATCTGCATTAAGATCCCCTTGGCACCCCAGGGACTCCCTCTCACCTGTTACCTGACATCTACTCATCCCTGTGTTAGCTTCCAGAGTGGGTGCTTGCTCAGGTGGAGGCAGGAAGCCTTGGGAGTGCACAGAGCTCTCTAAGGGGCATCCAGGAAGGCCAAGACATGAGGGGTAAGAAAGACACTCCTTGTGCTTCCAGATACTAAATTTCTTGGTTCGCTTGTTAGGCAAAGAAGGACTGGTAAGCTGGGAAGCACTTTCTCCTTGGAACCAATACATCTGCTTTGCTGTCCAGTTCCTCCATCTGATAGCCTCAGATCACCAACTGATGCACTATGTTCCTTATCTGTGAAGTGGGGACATTAATAGTCATCGTGCCCGCCACAAGGGCTAAGAGGAGGGCCAAATCAGATCCAGGAGGTAGGGGCCATGAGCATGTTTGGGGGCCTCTTCCTGGCTGGGCTACAGAATTCAGTGGAGGGAAGATTCGAAATTCAGCACCCTGGAGATTTCTGATGGGTCATAAAGATATGGGGGTACTGATGCAGGGGAGTGAAATAGTCCCTGAGAGCCTGGGCAGGCACTGAGCAACATCTCTGGGCATTGCCTGTAGCCAGAGTTATCCATCTTGGCTTCTAAAATGTTTGTGTTTGCTGGTGATAACACTGACAGTGACAGACAATGCAATTTTCTCCTGCTCTACTCAGACATAACCGCTGCAAACCCAGCCCCCTAGCAGCCTGCCCAGGCTGAGGCCTGCTGTAGCACTGATTCTTGCTGATTTTCAGACAGCCCCTGAAGCCCGACGCTGGATGCCCTGCCAGGGTTTCGGACAGTGGATCTGTGTGGGCTGATAGAGAGAAATGAGTTGACCCATGAATCCTTGCTGGGTGGCCCAGTGGTGGGGAGGGGTAGCTGGATGGAGCCCATGGAATGAGTGAGCATATCAGGCTTGACTTCCCTGCCTTGAGGAAGGGCCAGTGATTGAGACTGGAACTTACAAGACCCTGAGGACATCCGGGTGCTTTCTGAGCACCAGGGACTCTGGGAGAAGCAGGCCTGGAATTGGATCTCACTTGAGCATGAACAGAGAGATTGTAAAGGCCAGTTGTGGACCAGGGTCTTTTAAGCATTCAGATCATCCTAGACATAAGAAAGTAAGAATGGGACCGGATCCATCTTGGTCATACCCCTGTCCACTCCAGTTTGTACCTCATGCTCCTGCCATAGGGACCCACCTGCAGCTCTGCACATGGATGCTTAGGCTTCTCTAACGACACTCTATTTGCACTACCCAGAATGTCTCTGCCCTGCCCCCTGATGTTTTGTAAGCTGGGGCTGATTCCTACTTCTCTTCACCAGCAGCTGAAGCAGGATTTTTATTTAGCGTACTGGGAATTGAACTCGGGGGCACTCAACCACTGAGCCATGTCCCCAGCCATATTTTGTATTTTATTTAGAGACAGGGTCTCATTGATTTGCTCAGAATTCACTTTTGCTGAGGCTGGCTTTGAACTCTCAATCCTCCTGACTCAGCCTCACGAGCTGCTGGGATTACAGGTGGGCCCACTGTGCCTGGTTGAAGCAGGATATTTTGACCCTTCACTCCACCTACTGAGCCCACCTCTGCCCTGTGGTCTCTCCTGTTAGCATTAATGAGAGTATATGCTGGAAAATTGGCTGGTGGACAAGTTGATCTCCTCTAGAGGGGGCGAAATTGACAGAGCCATACTTAACTTAGTATCTTCTATAAGATGGCTACATGAAGGAAATATCAATAAAGCACAAAGGTGAATAGATTAAATGACTGGAACAATACAAGAAACAACTTCAGGATGGGGACTGTGGATTCATACAGGGTGTTTCTTAGAGATTAGCAACTAGGAAATGGGCAGAGTGGCCCAGAACACAGCTGTCCCCAGGCATGAGGGGTCTGGTTGGTCTTAAATGTAGAAACAGCAGATCACTTTTGACCAGATGGTGCCCTGGTCACCATCCTCCCACATCTACTAGGTTTGAGACCCAATAAGGTGTACAGCTTAGCAGAGATGATGGGTAAGAGGCATTTAAAGAACTCTGCTAAAACCACTGCCACCCAGGGGTGACTATGCCTGCTATGCAGAAGCACCAGAGGCTTAACCCTGGTGAGGAGAAGTATTTGCATCCATATCTGCTGCAATATACTACCTAAGGAAGACCTAGAGCAACCCCGGGACTCTTGGGGTTCATCAAGGCAGACCCAACTTCCTCCTACTTCAGACACTGTCAGACTCAATTTAAAAAAAAATAAATCAATATGCTATTTACTAGAGACACAGTTCAGATTTGGAGATAGAAAAATGTTAAAAGTAAAAGAATAGAAAAAGAGATATTATGCAAAAAAAGGCACAAAACAACTACAGTGGCTTATGAATATCTGACGAAATCGATTTTAAAACAAAAAAGTTATCATTGCAAAACATCATTTTAAAATGACAAAATGATTACCCTATCAGATAGCTGTAAAAATTATGAAGATATGTAAAGCTGAATCTGACCCAGCTGAGGAAAGAAAGAGACAGTTCCACAACTGAGCTGCAGACTTTGATACTACACCTCTAATAATGGTGAGAACATAGAAAATTAACAAACAAATAGAAGACTTGAAGGACACTCTACAGAAATCAGGCCTAACCTTCCAGGGCCTTCATGATTGTTTTTTTTTCTCTCTGTTTTATCATGGAACATTCTCCATGATGGACCATATTCTAGGCCACAAAACAAACCTTGATAAATGTGAAAGGATTGACATTATTCAAAATGTGTTCACTGATTACAAGGAAGTGAAATTAGAAATTAAGAACAGAAAGGAAGTTGGAAAATTCACAAGTATACAGAAAGTAAATAACCCGCTACTGAATAATCAATGAGTGGGGGAAAAAAGTCACTGAGAATTAGGAACATACTTTGAGAGGACTGAAAATAGACCCATGCCAACTTGACCATGGTGTCCTCTGCTGTGAAGACCATCTCTACTCAGCCTCCTAGTGTCCTTGTATAGGTCCCATGAATCTTGGAGATGAATGTGCTCTGTAACGGAGAGACAGAGAGTACAACTCTGCTCTCCTGTGGCCATGGGGCACCAAGGGGGGGGGGTCTGCAGGTCCTCGCTGCCCCTGGCCAGGTCCTGGGCATCCCTTGTCCACACTGGCTCTGTGGGTCAAGGCTTTTGCTGCTCCTGATCAGGACATATCACCCCAACACACCCAGCTTCTCCCAATTCTCTCCCCGTGGGCCCAAAAGACCTGAGATTTTAAAGTGTTCCAAGGTAACATCTGGGCCAACCCCTCACTTTAAGATGAAGAAAGTCAAGCCCAGGGAGGACGATGATTTCCCTAAGGCCAAGGGTCTGAGAGTGGCAGAGGCTCCCTTGTGCCATGATTGCAGGGTCCTCAGGACACTCTCCCATGATCCTTGAGGCCAGCTCTGACGTGTGCCTAGCCTCAACCTTGTCCTCTAACGTCCTCTTCATGACTTCCAGGCACTTTGGTTTTGAACGAGTGAAGCCAATGTTAATGGAATGTTCAGCATGAGCCGGGCATTCTGCTGTTCTCACGTGGCCCTCGACCACCTTAAGAGGCAGGTACCCCATTATTCCCATTTCAGAGATGAGAAAGGCAAGGCTCAGGAAAGTGACTCTCCAGAGCACACACACCCTCCATGTAATGCACTTGGACTTTGAACCCATTCCGTCTAACTGCAAAGTCCCCCTTCTGACGGCCAAGCTGAGTGGGGACTCCTGCTCCCCATCCACTTCCTGGGCTGCCTCCCAGGACTTCTGCCTGCTTCCCTGCAGCTTGGCTTTCTCCCTTTCTAACTACCCACCTCCCAGGTCTAGACTCTGAAACCTCAGGCCGCATACTCGGGTCCTCTCACTCTCCCGTCCTTCAGGGCAGGAGCCCTGGCCTGCATCCTGAGCAATCCCAGGAAGCTCCCGGCTCCAGCTGAAGCTCTGTGAGAGGAGACACAGAACAGTCCTACCCCAAAGGGACTCTCCAGAGAATAAAGATCCTGAGAAATAAAAGCCATTTCATTTTCTTCCAAGTAGAGCTTTCCGACAGAAGCCAGGACCACACTTCACCAACTCAGCTCCTGGTGTGGGGTGGGGGCCAGGATTCTGCCCCTCCTGGTCTCTGTTCTCATCTACAAAATGAGACAGTGAGGTGGGGGGGGTTCCGTGCGTCCCTTCCACCTCCCAGCTTCTGAGCCACGTGAGAAAGCTGCCTTAGGGCTCTGGGATGACAAATACAAGGCTTCATTATGTCTTTGTCTTCCTTCCTGGGCCTCTTCAGTGATTAGTGTAATACTCTGTACACAACAGACTTTTAATTAATATTTGTGCAATTCATAAATGCATGATCCCCCTTCACCCCCCCCACGGGAGTTCAGCGAGAGGGAACCTAAGCCCCGTGCGACGGCAGCCTCCAGAGCCCCTCCAGATGTCTTTTCACCTCTCTTCCAGGAAAAATAGGCCAAGGGGCAACAGCGCTCCTCCAGGCCCTGGGCTGAGGGGGGCCCTGTGCCTTTGGATGTCCTCCCCAGGGGTGAGGAGGGAACAAACTGGCATTTAGGGGTCCAACTTCCTTTGCCTCCTGGGGAGGTGAGCGGGAAGGGAAGTGGCATGACCCTGACCTGAGAGAGCTGGGCATGAGCTGCAAGAGCAAAGCCTCCTGGGAAACTGTGACCCCACGGGGAGCGGGGTGATCCTCCCGCCCCGGGAGGCCCCTCTGTCATGCTCCAGGCCCTGTCACCTTCCAGGAGGGAGAACCTTTCTCTGTTATGGTACATTATCAACCTTCCCCCAAGAACCTCGCCTTTGCTTAGTCCAACGGTCTCCCTTCACTAAAGGAAGACGCCCACTCAGTGGAGCAGAGGTGAGCAGGAGAGGAGTGGAAGTGGAAGGAGGGTCACCAGGTCAAGGGAGGAGGGGTATCCCCTTTTCTCCTCTTCAGCCTGGGGACCTAACAGAAGCTCCAGGTCCCAAGCATCCGTGCAGGAACTGGACCGTGCGGCCCTTGCGCAGGGCTCTTACTCAGGGCTCCCCCCATCTCCATGGCTCCTTCCCACACCTCACGGAGTTGTCCCTGGATGGACCTGTTTCCCTGAAGGAGGAAAGGGTGACATCTTTGTATGGCCTGCCATGACCTATCACAGTGCCAGATGCCCTGCTGCTAGGACCATGGCTAGTTCCCGGACTCAAGAGGAGCTTGGTCGCCCTTGGCCTGTTGGGGGTCAGGCCTTTAGGAGGTGATAGGTGGTTGAGAGGGGTGAACTCTCAAGAGAGTAAGTGAGTTCTCTCTTCCAAAGGCTGGAATCGTTACTCTATGCTGTAACAACACCTCCTTTAAAATTGGAGGATTTTAAGAAGGCCGATCCGTGGTCCAGAATGACTCCACTTTGTTCCTGGAAGCTGTCCTTTTAAATCATTTCTCCATCCCAGCCTCCTACAGGCAATCAAGACAAGCTGAGAAACTGAAAAGAGGCTGGCCCCGCCCTGCGGTGCCATTCAGATGCCAGAAAAACCCTCAAAGCCAGAGCTGTACCCCAGGGCCTGGCCGAGGACTCTGGTGCATGACCCCTGACTCTCTCATCTAACCCTAACCCTAACCCTAACCCCCAAAAGGGGAAGGACAGCCCCCAGGGAGGAGGGAGAACAATGGGTCCCCTGAGGAGAGAGAAGCTGAACATAGGCCTGGGCTCTGGGCTTTCACCCTTTCCCAGTAACACTGAGTCCCAGAGGAGAAAAAAAACAAATGGGTTCTGGGCTCTGGATTTTTCAACCCAGGAGCAATGAGTTTCAAGCTTTTGCAACTGTTTTCCTGAGTTGGATTTTTAACTTGCACAATTAGCTTCCTGACTGCCACACTACAATCCTGGTATGGTTAACTCTCATTAAGGCCTATGAACACAGACCCCTCTGAAAAGGTGCCATTCCACCTCTGCCTACAGACTGCTGCATACCCCAGGTTTGCTCCCCTTTAGGTTAGTTTGGCTTTTCAAGCCCTCACCAGGAATCCAACCCAGCCATGCCCTGGGGCTTCCCCACCTCTGGAACCCTGAGTCAAATAAATAAACCTTTCCTTATAAAATTACCCAGAAGTATTCTTGAGAGTGGGCTGTAATATCTGCCCTGCTTTCTCCATTCCCTCACCCACTGCCTTTATGCTCAGACCTGTCCCCACCCTGAGCCAAGTTGAAGAAAGACACAGGATTGGGGGGATCAGCTAAGCTGTCCCTGAAGTCTTACTGCAGGTGACTCTCTGGGTTGGATTACTTTCTCTGTGGGCTGTGGGTGCTCCAGTTGGGGGACCAGCTCTGGGTAGCAGCCTCTCTCGGATATAAAGCGGTTCCTTTCTGGGCTTTTCATGCAATCTTTCACTTATTCTCCTAATTCTTGTTTATTACTGACCTGGTCTGTCTAGATCCAGGGAACAGGGTTGTTTTGCACAGGTCTTCAGAATTCCTGAGGGGGACACAGACTTGTGGAGATCAAGTTTGAGGCGATTAGAAGTGGTAGAGTTAGAGGACCCAGAGAAGCCTTGTCCCACTCTGCAAAGGATTCAGCCTGAGACCCTGGGTCACACTCTTCTCTTTCCTGGACTTTGGTTCCTCATCCTTCAATGAACAGATTGCAAGGCAAGGAAGATGAGTTCTTAAAGCTTAACACCTCAGTGGAAACAAATGGATGCTCTTTGCAGATGTGCTCCTTCAGAGGCTATGTGGCAAAATAAATTAAGTGTACTCAGCAGCCCCCTAAGAGCCTGGGGGGAAGTGTTGTTTTTTTTTTTAAAGTAAACTCTCAGCTCCTAAGAAGTCTTAATTCCCCAGAGTCCTGTGGTTAATCACTCCAAGATGACCAAGTGCCAGGACCCTACTCTTGTAACTCTAACCCATGCCTCTGACCCCAAACCCGTGCAGAATGCATCTGGATGTTATATTGTGTTTGCTTTTTGTCTTTACTTTTTCATTCATTTCCACTTTGATCATTTTGAAAGATCAGACAACACTGATCGGCCTGGGAGGGAAACAGCAGGGTTGATCAGTGATTTCTAGAGTTTCCAAGAGAGGTGTCCCGCCTGCTCTCCTTCCCACCTACATCCATCCCTGAGCTTAAGGAAGCTGGGGTGGAGGATGATTCATTTTCCTAATAAAACACATCCATCCAGTTTCCAGAGGTAACAGATTGGAGGTATCCCCTGGGCTAGACTGGGGAAATAAAGTAATAATGTTATCAGTCTTCACAGAGCTATTTAAATACAGAATGGGTTGCTGGGGAGATGAAAGGGGGTCCCTTTTGTTATGAAAATGAAGGGAGCTGGGAGGGTTGAGTTTGTGTTTTGATATGTTAATAAGCCTGAAAGCCACCCAGAGTGGGGACTGCAGGGAGGCAGAGTTGCCCAGCATATTTATTTGTGTAGTTTAATTTAACAGCTAGGCTACAACAGAGCTGCAATCAGGATTGTGTAAAGATAATTACAGCTCTATTATTAATCAGATGCCTGCAGGAGAAAGGCTTACTAGCTTGCTGCCACCGAGGCTGCATACAGATCTCCAGCCAGCCACATTGTGGTCTCATTCTGCCATCTAGTGGCCAATCCATGAATTGCTGAAGGAAAAGAAATATTTGGGGGTTCTTTTTTTTTTTTTTTTTTTAAATGATGAAAACACCTTCCAGAAAGAACAGAAATTGCTTGCGTTCTGAAAAGATAAGATATGGAAAGGTGCTTGGAAACCAGATGGCCAGTCTGCCCTTTGTACTGATGCTGAATTTGAGATCTAAGAGAGGAACTAGCTCAAGGGCATAGCTTTTAAGATTGAATTTTAAAAAATCTGAACCCATTGATTTTTTTTCCTGAAATATTAAAGTGGAATATTTAAACACGAACACTTCTCCATCCCTTAAGTTTTCAACCTTTGCGTTTTTTCCAACTCGTTTGCATGATGTTTCAATTCCATGTTTCTTGAGTTCTTCTTGACTTGGAGCCTGACGTTATTTGAGTCTCCTTTCCCCTGGTTCCGGTGCAGAATGGTTTCAGGTGAGTCCACAGGAGACACAATTACACCGGCTGAGGGAGGGGCAGAGGGGCTGCCTCTGCAGAGAATGGACTGACCTATAGAATGATAAGACTCAGGGGACGTTCTAGGCATGCTGAGAGGGAGGCCAAATGGCTGGTGGGAATGCTGGACATTGAACTTTTCTCAGCTGGTCCAGAGAAGCCAGAGGAAGGAACAGGCACAGAGGGATGATGATGCTTTTGATTTTATTCTTGTTAAAGTTGTCCTTTCAACATTCCACACTTGCCTGCTGCAGAGCAGGCACAGGGGGACGGTGAGGGAGGAGCTGAGTCCTTTTTCCTACATGGTCACAGTTTGGCAGAGAGATGGGCATATGGATGGATTCACAAAGTGGGATCTATTTTGCAGAGACATGCAGCCCTGTGGAGGCTGCAGCCCGGGCTGGTGGCCCCTTTGAGGGACGGCCCTTTCAAAGAGCAAGCATATTAAAATTAAGATTGAACATGGATTGCGTTTTGCCCTCTTATCTCTGGAAGGAAATTAAAGTGAATCTCAGCACCACTTCACCTAACATCTTTTCTCTCCTCCTCAAGTATTTGCATACTGCACACTCCTAGAACTTTCATCAAGCCAAAAAAAAAAAAAATAACAGGTGGGATAGTTTGGAGAAGGAAGATACAAGACACAGATGGGAGAAAAATGTGTGCATCAGGTATCTGGTAAAGGACTCGTATCCACAAATAGATGAGGAAGTTTTGAAATTAAGCAGTAGCAAACAGATAACCCAGTTAAAACAATGGGCAAATGATCTGAACAGACAGGTCACCCAAGAAAAAAATAGCAAGTATTGATGCAATTAAGGCTTATCGATGTCTTTTCTTGGCTTGATGGTCCATTTGTTTTTAATCGCTGATTTCATAGTCTGGATCTGGATGGATGGCAGATAAAGCAAATGAGAAGATGTTGTACCTCTTATGTTCTTAGAGAATTATAAATTAAAACAATGAGCTACTGCTATACACTTACTAAAATGGCCAAAATCCAAAACATTGACAATATCAAATGCTGGCAAGGATGTTTAGGAACAGAGATCTCTCCTTTATCGCTGGTAGAAATACAAAATGATACAGCCACTTTGGAAGTCAACTTGGCAGTTTCTTATAAAACCAAATATACATTAGGGAATTAGGGAACTGAACCCAGGGGGGCTTAACAACTGAGTCACATCCTTAGCCCTTTTTATTTATTTTTTTAGTTTGAGAAAGGTTCTTTCTAAGTTGCTTAGGGCCTCACTAAGTTGCTCAGGCTGGCTTTGAATTTGTGATACTCTTGCTTCAGCCTCCCTTCCTAGCTGCTGTTGCCAACGTACCTGACTCAAATGTATTTTTACCCATATGTACGAGTAATCAAGCTCCTAGACATATCCCCAAATGAGTTGAAAACTTACATTCACACACATACAAAGTATTTACAGCAACGTTATCCACAATTATCCTAAATAGGAAACAACCAAAATGTCTTTTAATAGGTGAATGCTTAAACTAACTGTGGTATATCCATAACTGGAATATTATTCAGTGATAAAAAAGGAGCTACCAATCCACAAAAAGACATGGAGGAATCCCAAATACATTGATACATGAATGAAGTCAGTCTGAAAAGACTACATATTGTGTGATTTAAACAACTGTATATGACATTTGGAAAAAT
Organism: Ictidomys tridecemlineatus; assembly: GCF_052094955.1. Classification (NCBI taxonomy): domain Eukaryota; kingdom Metazoa; phylum Chordata; class Mammalia; order Rodentia; family Sciuridae; genus Ictidomys; species Ictidomys tridecemlineatus. The sequence continues at coordinate 142,074 of NW_027524565.1, forward strand.
TATATAGATAGTTAAAAAAGATCAGGGGTTGCCAGGATTTGGGGTGGAAAAGGGATTTGGGGGATGGTGAAACTACTCTGTATGATATTGCAATGGTGGATTCATGTCATTAAATATTTGTCACCCAGAGTGAACCCTAATGCAAACTATGGACTTTAGTTAGTAATAATGTAGCAAAATTGGTGCATCAGTTGTACCAGATGTACCACAGAGATATAAGATGTTCACAGTAGGGGAAAGTAGATTGGAGGAGAGAACAGTTTAAACTTTCTGCTTAATTTTTCCATACACTAATTTCTCAAAAAAATTATTAATTGAATAAACAAATAAAATAAAAAGCATGGTGGGAAGGTGGAATAGACTCCCTTCTTCCCTCCCTCTTTTCCTCCCCCTCCACCCCATCCATCCCTGCTCTCCATCAGGTAAAGGGTGTGAATCTCTTCCTTGTCTATCTTTTCCTCCTTCTCTTACCCTTCAGCATCAGCTGTTCTCAGATTCTGCTTCCAGAGCATCAGGGATCAATTCGTTGTGTGAAGGTCCCTAGCAACTGGCTTCAGATGTCACATGGACACTCTTACACAGAGTGTCCCTAAGACCTCTTGAACAAAAGCCCGGCAGCCTGGTCCCTAAATTAGTCCAGAGTCCTCAGTCCTGGGTCTCTGAGAGGTTCCTGCTCCTGGGAGCAGCTAGTTGATTATGCATCTGCCTCCCCAGCTACCCTGAAAGTGCCGCAAGTGGAGGCCCATGTCCACCATGTTGGTGTTCTTTATCAGAAGGAGCGCCCCCCCCCCCGTCTAAGGCAGGGTCTGTGCTCAAACTGGAATTACCAAATTTATCAAATAACAGTTCAGCACCTGCAGTAGGCTGAAGGATGCCCCCTAAAGACACGTAGTCCTAGCTTAGCAGGGTTTACACCTGTGACGGTTACTTGTGTGACAACACAGACTTTGCCGATGGGATGAAGTCTAGGATTTTGCAATAAGGAGATTATCATCAACAGATCACCCACAATGTCCTTATGGGAGACAGGCAGAGGAAGGCAGGGGGAGATTAGGCTCCAGAGGAAAGAAGACAACATGAAGAACACATGGAGTGATGTGGCCACAAGCCAAGGAACGTGGCAGCCACCGAAACCTGGGCCAGAGTGGGAAACCTCTGCAGGGAGCAGGGTGCTGCTCACATCTTGGTTTTAGCCCCGTGGGGCCTGTGGAAGAATTCTGGCCTCAGAATTGCAAAAGAATTCATCTGTGTTGCATCAGGCCACCTGGTTTGGGATGATTTATTATTGCCACCACAGGAAATGAGTACTGCATGCTCCACTGGAAATGGTGTCTTCCTGATTCTGTTGTCCCTCTCCTGGGGTCGCTCTGGGCTGCTCAATTATGGGATCAACCTAGATGCCTCTCAATAGATGAATGGATTAATAAACTTTGATATATATGTATATATAAAAACTATAATGTATTTAATGTATATATATATGCATATACACACATAATGAAGTTCATAAAAACTGAACACAATTATGGCATTTGCTGGTAAATGGATGGAAATAGAGAATATTCATGTTAAGTAAAATTAGACAAACTCAGAAACTCAAAGGTTGAATGTTTTTCCCTCATATATGGAAGCTAGAGTAAAATAAAGGAAAAGGGAGAGAAGGATAGGGAAACATAAAGAACCAATCAAATATAAATTAATAGAGGATTGAACGGAAGAAGAAGGAGAGAGAGGAGGGAGGGAAGGGGGAAATGGGGGATCATGAAATGAGATCAATTTCCATGTATATATGAGTTTTTTAGGGTGAACCCAAGTATTATGTATAACTATAAAGCTCTAACAACAACAAAACAAAACAAAACAAAACAAAAAAACAAGATATGGCTAATGGATTTTATCCAAAGGCCAATCTTGATCAATTGGTAGTGACTTCTTGGAGTTCTGGGTTGAAGGAGAGTCTTCAGTAATGTCTAGGATCCTTAGGAAAGAGTGCTGGGATTGACTTGTGATGTCTGCCTCTGATGTATCTATGGTGGTAGGAGGGCTCACTAAGGGGCCATCAGTGTCATTGTTGTCCTTGTTGCTTATGACCACACTTGTCCCACTCAGCCTCCTGCCTCCATTTTGAAGAATGAGAATTAAGAAAGAAGGAGAAAGAAGAGAAGAATACTTGTGTCTAGAAACAAAACGTTTTCCAAGAATTTCTAACAGACTTCTACACCTCATTGGCTAAAATTGTCTGACATGGAAGCACCTCATTGAATGGGAGTTTGGAGAAAGAAGCATTTTAGTTGGTTCCGTTTCTAAACCTCAGAAAAACTAAGATTCTGTTAGGAAAGAAGTGCCATCTGTATTCGGGACAGGAGAGACCAGCTGTGTCTGCTACGTGTACCATCCCTGGATTGGATATCCTTAGGGCCCTCCCCCCAGTACAGAATAGTCATCTGACAAGGCAGCCACTTTACTTCTTCTTGGGTACAATGATGTTTTCATCAATGAATATTGAGTCTCGGACTCATTAGGGATCATTAATGGACATTCAGATTATGGGGATCCAAGCTAGTGGGAGAGGCCCTGATGATAGCCAAATGAAGGACAGAAAATCCACAGGAGGCATCTCCCAAAGAGCAGTACTCAGGAAGCTGTGGGGTGACCTAGCATAATGTCCTGCTAACGAGGGGTCTCACCCAAGATCAGTGTCTCCACCATCTGTGCTTTCCCTTGGTTGGTGCCTTGGCTCAGGCCTTCCGCCATTCCTACAAGGCAGACACTGTGGACTGAATGTTTGTGCCCCACCTCCAAATGTATCTGTGGATGTTATTCCGAGGTGAGCCTTTGGGAAGGGATTGTCTATAAACCACCCAGTCTGTGTAGGACCTCATCTCTCACCACCTCCCTCGGGTCTATCCTCTGATCCTTCTGAACTCCTGGAGTTTCTCAGAATAAATTTCACCCTCCTCTCTTGGATTCTGCCTATACTCCACCCCCTGAATTATCCAATGGATGAACAGATGGGGAAAGGATCCAGTATGAATGCTGCACTGGTTCACAGGACCATTATCATCCTTCATCATGATAACTTCTCTGTGCCTCAGCATGGGCAACAGGGAGCATCTTGGGATTTGAGGGGCAAAGTTGTAGGGACTTACTCTTTGGCTTACTATGACTGCTATGGTACAGTCTCTGGTAGTAAGGAAAACCCCCACTTCCACCCTACACCCCCAGCTCACATGGCATGTCCATTGAGCAACTGGGCTGCAGCCTGAGGTCAATCACAATTACATGGAGACCTGGCTCTTGTGCACAGAGAGGGTCCATATCTCACCACCTGCATCCAGACTGCTCCGCCCCAGCTGGCTTGCTACCTTGGAATGGAAAATGAGCATCCAGACTGGGTGCACATCAGAAAAAAGGTCAACCTCTGCAGCCTTTGTGACATCATTAAAAGTCTTCCCAGGTAGTAGATTTGGGGTTATGGAAGTCACTAATCAGTGACCAACTGTTCCTTTCCTCTCAGGTGGACTTTGGCAACACCTCTTGCAGAAGCTTTCTGTGAATACCTCTTCCTACACAGACTGTCTTATCCACCGTGGGGTGTGTGTGCCAGCGTGAGATCCTAGGATGGGGAGTTCAACTCCCTTGCTCTACAACGCCCCCTACTGGGGTGTAGAGGGAGGTAGGGAGGCTGGGTTTCTTCTGCACCCTGTTTGTTGGCTTCACTGAGCCTCACTGAGCTGCTTCATGGGTTCCCTCTCATTTCAAACTCGTTTCTTTATTTTTAAAACAGAGAAGAGCTGCTCCTGTTTAGATCTGGGGAAGAAACATGAAGGATTTGCAGAGCCTCCATCAGTACTTGCAAATAAGATCTTGCCTTGGAACTAGACGCACACAGGGCAGAGGCACCTGATAGGATGGTCCTGTCAATGTCATCTCCGCCAGCCACACCCCCTCTGCCTGCCATTGCTATTTGCCAGACTTCAAGAAATACTTTGTAGCCACTTTATCAAGAGTTAGGGGGAAAATGTGCTTTAAATTCACACTTTAAAAATACATCCTCAAATCCCATTATCCATTGGATGACTTAGCTTAGAAAGACTTTTTGATTATTTCAAAAAATCAGATTCACTTCCTGGGGATAAATACTTGTCACCACTGAGATAATTCAAGAACCGATTTCCTCATCCATTTCTTCTCCTTCAATGGGCAATCTGGCATTTTAGAAAGCTTTTGAATAAGACAAGTCTGGGTTGGAATTCTGGCTTCTTCATCTCTCAGCTGGGTAGCATTGGGCAAGAGACTTAACCTCTCTGAGCCTCTGTGCACTTTTTTTTGGGGGGGAGATGTGAAACATTATCTAATCTCATGGGGTGAGGAGCACATTAAGTGAGACAATACCCAGACCCATAGAGTAGACATGGTAACGTCTTCCTTTCTTGCTTCCTCTAATCCCACCAAGCTCCCTCTCTGGATAACCATCTGCATCTTCATAAGGCAACGAGGTTACTCTGAGTTATGTTATTTTTAAAGTCATCTTTTACTTTTTAGCATCTTAACATCATAAGGACGGGTCGTGCCTTGCTCCTCTCCGTATGCCTTATAGTGCTAGCATGGTACTTAGCACAGAGTAGATGTTCAAAACTGCTTCAATGAGGGTAAGATATTCACAGGAGCCAAAGCTGCATCTGATAGAGGAGTCTCGGAATAACTGAGGCGTGCATCAGAGCACACATTCAGAAGGATGCCATTTCCAGGGTAATAAGTAACTACTGGAAGTCATTTTGTAAACACATTTGGCTTCCCAGGGTGTCTACTTTGAACCTCTTGTGGATTGTGTTAAGTTCTGATGTTCCTTAAAAAAAAAAAATGCTTCTGCCTGGAGTGTGATTCCCCATATTCCCTCTAGATGGTGGTGTTCCACAGAGAGAAAGCCCCCAAGCCTCTGGGAAATAACAGAAGGGGGCAGGGGGTGGGGTGGGGAGAAAAGAAAAATCTCTTTTTATTATCAATGCATTAAGAATTAATTTATCATCCTGGCTCAGCAAAAGTCTAGTTATTCGGTAAGACGCTTTATCCCCAGCTAACATGCAGCTTAATCAGTTTGGTTAGATACAAAGCCAGCTCAGGCCTTTGTCTCGTGTTGGGAATGAAGAACCAGCCTTCCCCGGGGTTTCTGCTCTCCTGGCCCACAGGCCTGAGACCCCCAGCTCCTCTCCAGCATCCCTGGGCTGGGGGTGGGCAGCGGGAAGGCAGGGAAGAGAAGCAGATGCAGAAAGTCCCGCCTCCTGATGTGAGAATGAGGGAAGGATTATGCAGCAAAGGGGTTTGAATAGAATAGACCAGATGGTGATAAGAACATAACAACAAGGAAAATTCACTGGCCAGGCAGTGTTCAGGCACCTTAAAATCCAGTTCATTCCTCTTCACACCATCCTGTGTGGAAGGACGCTCATTGTTTTGTTGTATGGACCAGGGAATTTCGATCCAAGAGTGAGCAGATTGCACCATGTCCCATAGCTGGTGGGTGACCACTGGCATAAGGACAGGGGTCTGGCCATAGAAGCTGTGGTGTTGACTTGCCAGATCATGCTGCCTCCCCTGGCGGGGGGAAGACCCCAATTGCAATGAGAAGATACACTCTGTCCTGCCCAAATTATTGAGACATCCATGCCCACCCCATTGAAGCCAGGGTGTCCCCAGCTCACAAGCAAGAGCAAGTGAGGGAAGTGGAAACTCATCTCACTCTTGGGGAGACAGGGTAAAAACACACAGCCCCCCACCACCACTCAGGGCCAAGTGATACAGGAAAGCAACTTCAGGTTGGCACACTCAGCAAGTTTTAGAGTTAGAGACACCTGTGTTTGAAACCAGGCTCAGCCATGTTCATGGGTCAGTCACTTAACATCCTAGAATCTCACCAGGTTCCAAGCAGTGGGTGCAGTCCCAACTAGGGGAAGGTCAGAGGTGCCCATGCTCAGGAGTCAGGATGTAGGTGATGGACTCAGTCCACAGGGCAGAGGGAGGTCCCAGCAGGGAGCAGGACCTGCTCTGTCCTGAACAGCTATTTACTTAACAGCAGCCTGGATTTGACTCTTGGGCTCTACCAAACCAAGTAGCTGAGGTCAAGCTATTTAATTGCTCTGAGCCTCAGTTCTGTCCTCTGTGAAATGGGTATAATAAGCTAACATGTGTGAGAAGCTTAGCACAGGGCCTGACTCAGGGCAAGCAGGGGTGCGAGCCATGAGCAGGATTATAGGAAGAGGATTACAGGAACTGTCTCCCAAAAGGAAACTCAGGCCTGTCACCCATCACTGGGTTGGATGGGCATGGAGTGGGTTCCCATTATCCTATACTTTTCTCCCAGCTTCTGCTTCCCAAGTTGCCTACATTCAAAGAGTTTTCTGAAGGTCACATGGGTCCGACTTTTCTGCCCACTGATTTCCTGCTAGAAGTGGCCTGGTTTGCGGCCCCATGGCCGCAGAATTCTGCAAGGGGTCCCAGACTCCTCCCCACACCATTCTTGAGTGGCTGGCCGCAGGACTTCTGCTTTGCTCGGGGGTCTTCGTGTGTGCTTGTTCCTTGGCATTGCTCTCTTGAGGGCAATATTGACTCTGCCATTGTTTGCGGGAGAGGTTGGAGACAGGTGAGGTGGTGGATGGACAGGACAGGGCTGGGCATGCAGGACAGGTGTGTAGGTGAAGGTGTTGGGGCTAGGGTAGTGGTCACATCCTCTGAGCCCATTCACTCACAGGGGAGCCGCACTGGCGATTTTTGGTAAAAGTAATACTCACAGACATTGTGAAAGCTGCTGTGTCAAGTTTTTAAGGATAGAGTGAGAACACAGAGCTCAGCCCTGTTCAAGGCTTAGGCCATCTGAGGTCAGACCAAGAGACATGCAGAGAAGGTGGTCAGTGAATGGGGGTTCATCCCCAGCAGCTCACAGTCCTGTATGTCCCCTTCTTCCCTCCCTGGCTGCCTATGCTCCCACAGCCGAGTGAATGGCCTCTCCTGGACCCAGCTGTTCAAGCCCAACACTTGGAATCATCCCTAATTCTTCACCATGTTCCCCATTCCACATCCAAGCCATGGGAAATCCTGCAACTCCACAGTTAAAGGCATCCTGACCCAACACTCTCTGGACTAGACTCTTTGGTCCAGTCCAAGCCACTAGCCTCTCTTGTGTAGATTCCTGCAGGAACCATCCACGGACTCCTGCCCCTTGCAATGCCCTGCCCCTCAGCAGGCAGGTGGACTTTCCTATTTGCCACGTTCAAGATCTGGATCTCATCGTAGGTGGTTTGCCGACACTCTCCCTCCCCAATCTGCAGCTTGTCTTTTCATCTTCTTAACAAGGTTTTTGCTGAGCAGAGGTTTTCAATTTTGATGAAATTCAATTTATCAATTTTTCCCTTTTATAGATCAAGCTTTTTGAGTCCTGTCTAAGAACTCTTTGCCTTAGACCAAGGTTTGAAGATTTTACCCTATTATTTCTTCCCTACAAGCTTCATAGTTCAACATTTCACATTTGCATCTGTGATCCACTTTGAATTAATTCTTTATCTATAAGGCGTGAAGTTTAGATCAAAGATTTTTTTTTCCAGTTGGCCAATGGATGCCCAATGGCCCCGGCACCATTTGTTAAGAGAATATCCTCCCTGCTTCGAAGAGTGATCTTTAAAAAAAAAATAAAGGCTGATCTCGTCCTGCTTACAACCCTCCAGGGACTTCCTGTGCATGAGAGCATCTGAATGAGCCCATAGCCGAATACTGCTGACCCCCACTTCTCCTCCTCCTGGTCCCACCTTGCTCAGATACAATGGTCCCCCTGCTCTTCCCAAAGCACCTGAAGCTTCCTTTTCTCAGGGTCTTTTCACCTGCCATTTCCCTGTCTGGAAGGCTCCCCGTCCCTTCCTTCCTGTCGTATCCATCAAGCCCAAGTGAAGGGCTCCCTCAGCACCCTTCCTTCCTAGCCCTTCCCTTCTATCACAGCTCAGTCTGATTACCTCCTTGCACTCAAGGTTGTGCTGACTTCTCAGTTATTTGTGGATCAGTTGTTTGTCCACCTCCACTGACTGTAATCTAGATGGAAACAAGGACGTGAACTGCCTTGATTGTTGGACTCATTGCCGAGGCTCTGCAATCAGACAGCCTGAGTTCAATCCTACCTCTGGCACCTACTCGTCACTGTGAGATCTTGGCCATGTCATGGAACCATGAAGTGCCTCAGTTTCCTCATCTGCAAAATGCAGATGGTGACTGCACTGTGGGCTGTTGTAGGAATTAAAGGAATTCATGCCTGTTGGACATGTATAGGAAAGTGTCTGGCACGTGCTGGGTGCTCCTTGCATCTAACACACAAAATGTTATGGGTGGAAAAATGAGGGTGGTTATGGCCTTCAAACTGCATTACAGAGCAGAGCTCTAGGGGATGCCTGCCTGGGGATCCAGGATGATCAGAGGGCAGGTATCTAGCCGGCCCACTCCTGCACCAGTAACACTCTTTATATATTGGCTTTTCTTTTTCTTTTTTGGTACTGGGATTGAACCCAGGGGTGCTTAACCACTGTGCCACATCCCTATCCCTTTTTATTCATTTATTTATTGGGTCTCGCTAGGTTGCAGAGGTTGGCCTTGAACTTGAGATCCTACTGCCTCAGCCTCCGGAGTCTCTGGAATTCAAGGCATGCACCATCAGTCCTGGCTGTATTTTGGGTTTTCATGGGAAGTTTTGTTTTCAGAATAGGAAGCTGCTGATAACAGGAGTTCATGAAACACTATCAGGAGCGGAGAAAAGGCATTGGACTTTCTTTCCCATGGTGATACCTGGGAAATTAGTCCCAGTTCCAGTCGTAATTTTTGGCAAATTTCATTTCCACAGTTTTCCATCTGGACAATTGGAACTTAGGATCATCACCTACCCCTCTCCTTATGATTCCCCATGAGAATATGATTCGATCATTCCAAGTGTGGACCCAACCTCCACACCTTCTCCAGAGATGTCCCTGTAGGAACTGGACAGGGGCCCTCTATTTGAGAGCCCAGAGCACCAAAAGTATAGCTCTGCCTATGGGTGATGTGTACTGCAGCTAGCTAGGCTCAGGAGCCTGCACTCTGGATTAGGAGATTTGGATTTTATGGGGTTCAAGGGTCATTAGAATTTAGTGGTGCCCCTTAAGTGCTGTGAAATCAGGGGTCTCTGGAATCAGCCCCAGTTCCATGACTTACTAGGTGACAGGCTTTGGGCCAGATACCCTAATCTTCCCTAACCCCTCTTTCTTCATCTGCAAAATTAATTTGTTTACATGGGTTGGTTGTGGGCGTTCAGGGAGATAAGACATGCATATTTTAGCAATGCCTGGCACATATTCAGAAATGCAGATTCTCAAACCTACTGAAATAGAATCTCTAAGGGAGGATTTTTGGGGAATCAGTATTTAGGATAATCTCCCCACCCCTCCTCCCTTAAGTATCTGTGATGACGAACCAAGCTTAAGAATTCTAATATAGCTCACTAATACCACCTTTGCCACCTTCTAGGGCAGTGCTGTTCAAGAAAAATAAACCCTGAGCTATGGATGTCATTTAATTTTTTTTCTAGAAGTCATATGAAAAGAGAAAAAAAATCTAAAAGGTTGAAATTAATATTCATCATATATTTTGTTTACTCCTATACGCTATTTCAACAAATTTATCCATTCAACATGTAAAAAATATCAAACTATTACTAATGTCACGACAGCACATCTCAATTTACAAGAGCCGCATTTTAAGGGCTCAAAAGCCACACACACAGCCTACAGGCCATGTACTGGGTGTGCAGATGAAGAGGCTTCCCAGAGCCTTCGGGCCAAGTGTGTGGCCCTAAAAATAATCAAGTCTGCAAGTGTCTCTCGGGGGAATATTAGCTTTCATCATTGTTGTTTTTTTCCCTCCTAATTTTGTCCTCTTTGGAACAAGACAGAATATGTTAATTGCAGATATTATGTATGTGTATTGTGCTTCCTTAGTGCTATTTATTCTTGGGATCTGAATCATGCCCCACTCCCATTCATAGGTTGAAGTACTCAACCCCAGCACTTACAAAAATGACTATCTTTGGAGGTAATTAAGATTTTTTTTAAATGCGGACATTAGAGTGAACCCTGACCCAATATGAACCGTATCCTTAGAATAAGAAGATTAAGATAGTCATGTAATGATGCAGGGAGGAGATGGCCCTCAGAAGAAATCAACTCTGCCAGTTCCTGGATCTTGGACTTTTAGCCTCCAGAGCTGTGAGCAAATTCGTGTCAGAAGTTTAAACCTCCTCTGGCTTGTGAGAGTGGGTTATGGCAACATTAGCAAACTAACACATATACAAAATCTCATTTTAAATTTTTGCAATACCTTTGCGATGTATGTATTTTAACCCTAGTTTATTTGTTGATTTTAAAAATATGTTTTTAGTTGTTGATGGACCTTTATTTTTTATTTATTTATATGTGATGCTGAAGATCAAACTCAGGGCCTCACAAATGCTAGGCAAGTGCTGTGCCACTGAGCCACAACCCCAGCCCCTTAACTCTACTTGACAGAAGGAGAAACTGAAGCATGGAGCGGTTATAGAATTGTCCCAAGTCACAGTGGAAAGGCAGCTGAACTGGGATTGAGATTCAGGCCTCGCTTTGCCTCACCAGTGAGTTGAAGCCCTTGTCCCTAACCTCTAATGTGTCCATAGCTACATCCATTTCCTGTACCTGTTATTTCTGATAGCATTAATTTATAAACCATAGATATCAGCTCTAGTCATATATGATTGGAGAAGTATTATGGTGGGCCTCAATATTCTCACTTACAAAATAAAATGAGCCAATGGTTAATTAAAGTCCATTTAAATTACTATTCTATGAAAAATTCCACATTTAGGTGCCAGAAAGGATGATGGATCCAGCCCAGCCCCGGGACCTGGAGATGTGCATTTGAACTACCTCCTGGGGCCTGTAGAACTGGAATCTGCATTTGCTGCTTGGTGACCAGCACAGGTTTACCAATATCACTAAAGGCTGCTACAAAGCCATTACTGTGTTTCACTTTCCCAGTGTGGAAACTTAGTCTCAGAGAGCCATCAAGGAGCTTGACATAGGGCACAGTTGTAAAAGCTGGGCTGGACACAAAACTTTGCACTCTGTCACTTGCTACATCACATGGACCAAGCTGGAATAGACCAGGCAGATACCAGGCTGTCAAAACACTTGGTTTGACTCATTGGCAGGTCCGATGGCCATAAATGTGACCCCCAAATAGGGCTTAAGTTACCCTTTCCTGGGATAAAATGTGGAGTGATTTCTCAAACTTCTTCTCTCTGAGACAGGTAGTACTTGGGTAAAAACTCAAGTTGCTCTATTTCATTGTGCTTCATCTGTGGAAAACAATTTATGAAGGCAGCTATGGATCCCCCAAATGGCTGTTTGTTAAACATAGACAAGTTCACTTAAGAATGTTTTAGAAACTGTGTAAAAGCATCTGACCTAGCCAAGAATGTTACAGCCACTGCCACTGTGGAGAGGAAAGAGAATTGTACAAGTAAGGCCTCTGCCTCTGCTGGGCACCCCACAGCACTGACACAGACCAAGCAATGAAGCACCACTGTACCTGCAACAGGTACAGAAAAACAATGGGAGAACATCTGAAGCCCCCCACCCCCCTGCCCATAACTTCTTTGTTCCAAGAGGGTGCTGAGAAAAATGAAGGTCTAAGTATCAAGTAGGATGGCCTCACATTCACTAGTCAATTCAATTAAATATTTGAAGCCAAATTATCTTGGCAGACCTGTCCACAGAGTATAGGTGCAACTCTGACATTTGAAGTCAACATCATAAGATTTTTACCAAGAACGACAGACCAAGTCTGTATTTTTGAATACTTCTCTACAGTAAATTTAAACTCTAAGGATATTGACATAACTCTGATGGAGGGTCCCAAATGAGAGTTCTAAGGCTGAAACTATACATCCTTGTTGGAAAGATACTATAACTGGAGTTGTGAACAACTTTAACATTAGAAAGAGTGGAGCCTAGTTCCTGCAATCAATTTCATTTCGTATTTTGGAGGGTCTAAGATTTTTTTAAAAGCCTTAGATAAAAAATATTTTAAGGGAGATAATTATTCTTTTTGACTTTGAGGGTATTTTTAAAAATCAGAGGAGATAAGTAAAGCATGCTAAGAAAACAATACTTTCTATCAATCACATACCAATGTTTCCCAGAAACAAAATAGGAAAATTATTTTTTAATTATTTCATAACACTAGTCATACATTATATGATTTTTTTCATGTCACATTGCTTTGTCTATTCTAAAAATATGCTCAAAATCTGCATTCAACTAATTATTTTCTCTAAAATCAGTTCTAAGTACAATGTGAATCGGAAGGCAATGCCTCAACACATAAACTCTGGTCTTTCACATCCCTAGACATGAGCAAATTTGTCTGCTAGAACACCTAAGAATTTTCTATAATACTGCAGTGCTATAATTAAGTCTTGTACAAATTCTGCTGCCAAAACATCACCAAAATGGGTGGTGAATACAGGCCAAGTAAACTCTAATTATGGAAGGCGGATTTTCTAAGATCCTACATCCAAGAAGAAAGGCAAGATCAGAGAGCTAAGACAGGCTACTGAGGTAATATAAATAGCCTTGTCAAATTCAATGCAAGCCCCCTAGCTGATATCTTCTGTAGTTCACAGGTATGTTAAAAAACACAATCTGGGACCCTCTACTTGGAATCTAGCACCTGATTGTTCTCTGAAATATGAAGTTATGAAATTAATAGGTCCCTGGATCCAAAAAGGCAACAGAATGCCAATGTACCAGATAACTTTCCATTTCAAATTTCAGGCTCTGTTCAGAGTTCAATAAAGTACACTTTAGCATTCTAAAAACCAGTAAGCAAATTGTAAGTAAATAGTACAACACATTTCCCCAAACTGGATGCCTTGTGTATAACCAGCACCCAGTCAAAAAGCATAGCCTTGTCTGTCTTCTAGAACTGTCCTCCATTCAGACAAGGAGAGTTCCTAATTTTATAAAATAGTATTGATATATAAATAAATATACTATTGAATAGTTCTCTCAGTAATAGAGTTACATAGCATATTCTTACCTGCTAGATTCATACAAATGATTATGTTTATTTCCCTTTGTCTTTATAAATGTCTATGCCTTTCTTTCCCCTTATCAGTAAACTGTGTGAATGAGTTGGTTACTCATTTGAGTCTAATTCAAATATCATCTCCTGTGTGGATGTCTTGACCTTCACAGAATGGATTAAGTCCTTATCCATGATATTCACAGAGTAGTTTGCAAATAGCTGTGTTCCCACATCACACTGAATTATAGCTATATACATGTACGTATACTTCCTACACTGTAACTCAAGGATAGAAAAGGAATTTAATTTCATCCTTTGATCTGCCTTCTCTGTCTTCAACTGTGCTTTCATTCTGATGCTTTAAATTGCACAAAAATGAATAATTTGAGAAATGGAACAATTTTTCAAATGAGTTTGTTTTTTCAAACTGTATTCTCTTAGGTCAAATGAAACAATATTTATTTATGCCAATGTTTTAAAGTGTATATCATCTTGTTTATTCATTTATGGTGCTGGGGATTAAAGCTAGAACCATGTATATGGCAAGCATGGTCTACTGCTGAATTATACCCCCTAAACCCAGTACATATCATCTTAACACTCTCTAGGTGAAGAATTTATAACAGAGTTATGTTTTATTCCACCAGATTAAACAACATATGTTCACATTAACATATATAAGTTATCAATATATTGGTTGACAATAAGATGTTTGTCATTTTCTTGTAGGTGACATCAAGATACTTCTCTTTGAGGGAAGTTCACAAAATATAGATTCTAGGCCTTAATTTCTCATTTCCTTATATTGCTCTCCTTCCTCATTCTCTTCTACTGCAAAACTAAATGAGCTTATTTCAATTCAGTTGAGATTCACTGTATTTAGTCACTCCAAGGATTACAGAAGAAACATACACCTCATATAAATCAGACATGCCAGAGCTCTCCTACCTGTGTACCTAAGCTGGCTGCCACCATGTGAGTCAGAAGTTTAGCTGCAAACATGGAGTACCTGGCACAGAAGATGTGGGAAAGAACCACCAAGCAAAGACCTGAGTAAACAAAAGAGGCCATGTGTGGTTTTGTAATCCACGAAGAGGCAAACAGTATCACAGTGGAAATCTTTGGGACAGTTTAGCACATAGGCCTATCATCTGTTACTATGGCTCATAGCAAAACACATCACCCCTGGGAAAAGGTACATTTTACCTAATGTATAAATTCTTTGTGTATATCAATTAAGCCCAAAGAATGACTTTAATTTTCAAATATCTACATGTTTGCATCCCTGATGAAATAATGAATTTAGCATATTAATTTTAAAAAGGATTTGGTTTTCTATGTTTAAATTCATCAAGTTTTACTGTTTAAGAAAAAGTAATCAAATTCTAATCTTTTTTCTAAGAATGGGTGGCTTGTCTAAATAGAGATGTTTAGAGAGGTGATTTTCAGGCATAAAATTGTGAAGGAAACTACCAAACCTCAGGTTTGGCAATTACCCTCCACCTTTTTTTTTTAATCTACTAGAAACAGTAAATAATTGTACCAAAGGTAATTATGAACTTTAAAGTCAACTTTACACTATTGCATTCCAAAACCAGGGGGAAAATGTGTTCTATCCCCAGGATGAATTTTAACTTAAAGATTTAAATTTCTAAGTGGTATGAAGAAAATTATTCTTATTATCTCTAAGTCTACTTGAATTCACCTATTTACACTATTTCAAGAGGATGATTAGAACTTCAGCACTAATCCACAATCTTTGCAATTCTCATATTTTTTCCTCTTTTTCATCAGGGTCGCTGTGATGGCTCATCTGACCTTAAGGGTCCACAGGAAGAGAGAGAGAGAGAGAGAGAGAGAGAGAGAGAGAGAGCACATGCTGACCCCTTTTATTGAGGAGAAGCTATTCAAATGAGGCAAGGGGTCAGGTTTTAGGGGGCTGAGTCTATCTTCATGATGTCCACTGTCAGCAGGTTGACACATATTTTTCTTTTAATGCTAGATTTTAAAAGCAGAATACATACATACTTTAAAATATTTTCTGCCTTTTAAAATTTAAATGTGCTGCCTATAGCAACCATGTGCTTTTCACTTAAATCCTTTACCCTAGCCTTGTCCTCAAAAGGATTATTTTGTCTAAGAATTACTGAAGCATTGCAACAATTGGCATTCCCATGGTGTTTTGCAACATACTTTGCATGCAGCACTTCACTTAATTATGTCAATGCTTCCTTGGCAAACAGATCTCTGATTTAACATTTTGTTTTCTTCCATTATCTTCTCTGAAGCTATATGAGCAAGCTTTCAGAGTATATCACATGTTAGTACAAATGGACTGGGCATCTGCAAAATGCCCACATGGGGTCTTGTGACACATTTTATGTTCAAAAACGCCTCTCAGATTTCCTTTGGGGGAAATATTCCCATATACTTTTATATTTCAATAAGGTAAAAATATTTCAGTCAGGTAGACAAAGAGCCCCACAAGAAGGAAGTTTCCGTATTAGTCAAGACTTTTTATCTAAAAATTTGGCTCCTCATCATATTCCCTTTTCATGATACAAATTTAGTGGATTAAATAGGACAAGCTCAGTAATGTTTAACCAAGTATCCTGAGCTTCAATTAAAATGCTAACGTGACACCTGGTGGTAGACCAAGCTCCAAAGTCAGGGGCAGGGAATCAGGCTAGATTCTATTAGCCTTAACTGTAATATGTCATGATTATTTGCTACATTATTTATTTAGGAGAGAAGAATATTGTTACAAACCTTAAGCAGCCTGTGTTCTAGACTAAGGAAACTTAGCTGTCATTGGGCAGGATATTAACTACATAAGGTTTTAAAAAATAAATACTTTAGATACCAGGTTTCTAAAAACCATATAGTAATTTAAGCTTCTAAAACACTATATACTAGCATACTAATTTAAGCAAATAACATATTTACTTTCTTACCTGAAGTTGAATAACTACATTTAGCATATAAACTTTAAACTTATAAGTTAATTTTTTTAAACATAGAATTTTTTCTGTTAAAATTCATTAAGGTAATTAGGCAAATCACAATGTATAAAATGTTATAAACATGGATAAAACTTTTTAGACAAAATAAAGTATAACAACTCCAGGTACTTCTAAAGGTTTACTCTTTATAGGTTTTAAAAATTGATCTCTTCACAATTATATAGAAAAACAAGCAACTCACTAATTTTCCTTTATTTTTTTTCCTGGCAGTATATCCTGGTTCATTTGGAAAAGAACATTTAATTAGTTCTTTGACACAAATGACTTTGCTGCATGATTCAAAATTGAGAAGGAAGATAAATTAAACTTAATAAGGGTAAATTATAAATTACCCTTAATGATAAGATAGATAATGTTTGATTTAGGTAAGAAAAGCTCAAGAGACTACCTTTAGTCTTTTCCTATTATCACACCTGACTTAATATTTTATTTATCTATATAATATTTTAATGTTTTCATGTATATAAATATATTATTATTTGCATATAAACTGGCATATCCAGAAAACATCTCTGTTCTTGAGCATCATTTACAAAAGGGGTACACTTTTCATTTAACAGAAGTTTATTCCATCACATGATAAATATTAGTATATTTTGCCACAGATTTTAGTTAAAATATTTATCATCTACTAATCTATCAATTTATGAATTTTGACATTCTCTACAAATAATCCAAACACAGCCCAATTCTCATTATTTTATTATTAAATAAGTTATCAGCTTTTTAGGTTAGTTGTTCTTTCCCCCACTTAATGCTGGCAGTACCTGGCATGCTTTCTACTTTTTTGTTACTCATATCTACTTATTCCCATATTTCTGCAATTCTTCCATGAGTACAATGCCTTTTGTTACTGCTACCAATAAGCTAAGGTCTGGAAAAGGAAATAGTCAACCCTGAAAAGATTTCTAATAGGAACATTGTATGAAGCACCATGGAATACATACAACTGTGTATTAGGGAAAGGATTTATTCCAGAGGGATGAGGTTGTCAAGGAGACCCACCTCCAGATCATCAGGGTGTTAAACCTGTGCTGTTCAACACAATAGCCACTAGTCACAAATGACTATTTAAATTTAAATTTTCATGAAAAATTTTAAAAACTCAGCTTCTCAGTTGTGTTAGACATATTTCAAGGGCTCATCAACAACCTGTAGCTAGGAGCTACTGTATTGGACAGTATAAAACATTTTCACCCATCACAGAAAGCTCTAAGGGAGAGTACTGTGTTAAACTATTTTGAATATGAATATGTACTATTTCAGAAAAAAGTATTAAAAATTATAATATTAAATTTAAGAGGAATATTTATTTATTAATTTAACAAATATCTATGAAAACTAGTGTATGTCAGTGATTGGGTTGGGCGATGTTCAAAAAGATACTCACTGCTCTCTGAGAGCTTGTTTCACTACAAATCTGTCTGTATTTTCCTCCATAAAAAGACTGGCTTATGAAAGTTGACACAACACAATTCCAGTCAAAGAGATGTAGAGGAAAACATTGTGGGTGGCTTTCAGGGAAGATCTCACTGCTTTAAAACAGTGTTCTCCATTGGTACGCCTGGACGTTGTTAGTGTGATGCTTACACTACTGCAACCAACTCAAGACCATGTAGGGACAAGGCTCAGGGGAGAAAAATGTTTTTGGGGAAAGCAAAACAGAAATATGAGAAGAGGCTGGGCTCCTAATGACACTATCAAGTTATTAAACCAGGAACCTTAAATCTGTTTTAACCTTTTAGTTGTTTTCTATTATTTGCAGCCAAAGTCATGCTAAACAATATCCTATACAAATGTAACAACCAAACATCTGTATGCCATGTCAGAATTAAAAATATGTTTTCTGACTTCTTCAACTGTAGTTTTTTTCAGCTCTAAACATATTTTTTTTTCTATTTAAGGATATTATTTTTCTATTCTAAGCATATTTTATCCATTTAATAGAATAAAGATGTTTTGATATATTACTCATCACATTTATAGTATCTACTTTAGTTTCTGTAAGAACTTAATAGAAAATTTTATCTTATTTTTAAAAACAATTTTGAAGTAAATATGTAACATTTTGCAATGTTATTTTTTTCTTTTGGAAAAACTTTTAGAATCTTAGTTTGTAAAACAAAAAGTGCAATCTGAATATTCTTGCAGTTTTTATAAGCATTGAACAAAAAAATATGTTGCTTCAAAGGACTTTGGGTTGTGTTAATTTACTTAACCTATAAGCCTTATATTTAGCATTTTATAAACAGTTATTTGCAGTGAACTTGAAACTGTGTTGGCATTTATATATAGCATAATATATTTAGTAGCCTATAAAAAGGTAAGTAAAAGTTAAGTC
This sequence comes from Ictidomys tridecemlineatus, assembly GCF_052094955.1. NCBI lineage: Eukaryota > Metazoa > Chordata > Mammalia > Rodentia > Sciuridae > Ictidomys > Ictidomys tridecemlineatus. The sequence continues at coordinate 160,566 of NW_027524565.1, forward strand.
AATTAAAAAGGAAAGCTTTAATTTGCATTAAAGGATTTCTCTACCTTAAGAGAACAAAATAAAAGTTAAATACATATGAGGCCTGGCCCAGCTCTGCCTCTGCTTAAAACCACTGTAAACATGGGAGACTTACTGCAAGCATATCAAAAGCACCTCACATATTCACTCATATTAAAACATGAAATATGAAATACTGTAGGTTCTCTTTGAGAATATAAGACTATGGATGGGGCTTATGTTAAAATCAGGACACACACAATCCAAAGTCTGTCTTTGATAATATACTATCAAAGCAGGGCACAATGAAGGAAATTTTTTGACATTATCATCCAAATAGTAATGTGTGCCCAAACCATGCTGAAGTTCCTGAATAATTACATGAAAACATATTGCATAATCATAGGAAGCTGGCTTTAAGTTATATTTCTTCCATGTTGTTTTGTGGCTAAGTTCCATAAAGCTATATTTCAAGGAACACAGCACTCATTTTCTCATTCTGTCTTCCTATCCATCTCACCTCAAGGAATGACCCTTGTTTAAATTTCTGGCATTGTTTAAATGGTTAAGTCTTGGTATATGCCTCTTTCATCTTTCTAAACTGAGGATTGCTAAGCATTTTGGCCTCTGTGCCTACTTTACACATTGATTGTTTTGGTTGTTCTGATTTTGCATAGAGCTACAAAATATATTAACTTTGATCTACTGTGATTAAAACAAGGAAAGGTTAAATACCTTTATAACTATATATTACTATATTTCATAAAAATAATTAGTTAATTACTATCAAATTTAGAGGGATATTCAATAGGATCTGACCCAAATTATAGCATAGATAAAACATAACATTCTCTTTTCTGGTTCCTGAGGCCCAACAGAGGATAGGCTTTCTCCTCCCACAAACCCCTTTTCGAAGCTAAAATTAAAGCACAAAGACAGGACTTTAAGTGTCATTATTGACAGATCATGCAAATTACAGAACAATGTGTCATGGACAAGGGGGAAAAACCAAGAATTTCAAATTACTGAAATTAGTTCCAACTTGAAAGTAATAAATGCAGATACTGATGCTTTGGTGTTTGTTGGTTGTCAAATACATCAGCAAATCTATATTGCCTTTTTCTAGAGTAAGCTACAGAAAAGAAATATTTATTAACAATTCTCCCAGGAAAAATGTTATAGTTCTGCTAGTTTCCATAAAATCAGGATGACTTTCTCTGTTTCATTTTAAAAACTCTTTGCTTTGATGATCAATATTTGAAACAAAACAAGAAAATTTTGTGGGTCATAAAAACACTTGAATTTTATAACTATGGAGAAATGTAAAATGACAGGATTTTTATTCCAATATTGTACCTTTCAATTTCATTTCATCAGCCTATGAAATTTCTTCGCTTTATAAATTCATTGGCATTAAAGTAAAATGGAATTTCTTACCTATTTTGTAACTGTAATGGACAAAGAAGAATCTATTAAGTAAGAAATTATAAAATTTATGAAAGACATTACTAAGAATAAGAAATTACTAGCTGAGTGTGGGCATGCCTATAATCCCAGTGGCTCAGGAGGCTGAGGCAGGAAGATCATGAGTTCAAAGTCAGCCTCAGCAACAGCAAGGTGCTAAGCAACTCAGTGAGACCTTATCTTCTCTAAATAAAACACAAAATAGGGCTGGGGTAACCCCCTAAAAAGAATAAGAAATTATTAACTTTTGCTATTGAATCTAAATTAGGTTCATAATTAAGATACTTTAAGGAAAATTTGTAGCTATATAAAATCAAATTATATTAGAAATATTTTAGCAACTGAACTAAGAACAGTAATTAATTGCTTGACTCTGTCTCCAGAAAAACTCAATGCCAATTACATTTACAGATAAAACATCATCAAAGTAGAATATCAGAAATGTCTGATTCAATATATTTCCCACCTTATTAAGTAGATATCATTTATAATCATACATCATCGGAAGGATATTGAGGTATGTGGAAACTATGTAATTTACTCAAGGTTTCACACTCACTAATGGCAGATCAAGTATTTGAAACCAGACATTCTGTGGCTTCAGGTTTTGTATTTTAAACCATTACTCTATACCTAGTTCTCTGTAGAATAAACATATTGTTCACAGAAAGAGTTGTGGAGCTTTTAAAAAGTGAATTAAGGCACAGAAGTGCTGAAGATGGGGGACAGAAATATACAGTAAGGAATTCTCAAACTTCCAACCATATAATTAATATAGTAGTTGAGAATAATTCTATTGATTAGTTTGACAAGTACTAACACAATTTAAGGCTTGGATATGGAAAATGATAGATAATTTTTAAAATAATTTCTATTTGTTTTAATTAGTTATATATGACAGTATGTCCTTTGGCACATCATGTATAATGAAATATAATTTCACATTCTTCTGGTTATACATGATGTAGAATCCCACCAATTATGTAATTTTATATGTACATAGGATAATAATGATAGATGATTTTTTTAATACAGTGTTTGCCATATTTAAAATGGTTAAGCTGTAGAATAAAAATCAACCAAAGGGTAGGGTTGTTTTTTTTTTTTAACTATTGCAAATACAAAATTCTTTGACTGGATTATCTCAAATAATCCTGACATTCTATCTCACAGAACTTGTCCTCTAAACCAGCAAATTATAACCTTTCTTACTATCTAGCTTCTTATACTGTGTTATATATATTCCTTAGGAGTTGGGACTAAGTCCTATACTTTTTACTCTTTCTGTAGTATAAGTGGCCCTCCATAAATATCTATTGTGTGAATTAATGAATAAAACAAATAGAAAAACAACAGGAAATGAATAATGATATTCATATCTTGCATATATTAAAGAACCATACAGTGGCAGAGAGGGAGGGAAGGAGGAGAAAAGTGCTGGGGAGTGATATTGGTCAAGTTATATTGTTTAATTGTGTGCACATACAAATATGTAACAACAAATATCTCCATCAATATGTACTACTATGATACACCAATAAAAATGTGGAAAATATTTTTTAAATGACCAACCCACGTATGTAAAGCATGAATGGTTTTCACAGATAAAATATTGAATGGGAAAAGTCAAAGCCAAAATTAACTATATGATTTCATTTGTATAATGTACAAAGACAAGTAAACCGAATATATACTATTTGAACTCAGAAATAAGTGTAGTAAATATTTTTTCTAAATATCAATTGACATTGTTTTTTTGGGGAAAAATTATGGAAAAACAGACCTTCATTCTCACAATTATTTAAAATTATTGACTTGAAAACACTATCACTGACCTGATATACATATAAATCCGGAAGAGAAAAAGGCTTTGTTGTATGAAGACAAGTTGTCGGTTTGGGCGTAGGCAGCATACTGAGACATGTGTGAACAGGCACATTTCACATAATCTGCAGTGTCCTCAACCACTTTGCAAAACTGACTGTCAGACAACCAACTGGAACAAAACACAATAGTCACTATTCCTCTTTCGTCAGTACTTAAGATGTTGAAATGTCTTTTGAAGAAAAAATTACTTGCTGAACTTAAGTGTTCTTTACTCAAGACCTAAGCAGACCATGTTTTGAAGAAGGAACACCAAAGGGAACATCTTGTCCAGGATGTGAGCCAACAAATTCCACCAGACACCTTAAGAAACAGTTTAAATACAACTACACCTGCCACAGCATTCTCAGTACCAAAGAAGCTGGTCTTCCGACAGTAATACCAGTCCCTGCCTATAAATGTAAGACAGACCCACTCTTCTCTATCACTCTAAAATCCTATGAGATAACATAGCCATGATATATGTAGTTCTTGCCCTTCCATATGATTTCATAAGTTCTTGTATTTTGAACCACATAATTTACTTGTATGCTATTCTAAGATTCCTTCCTCATCTTTTTTTTTTTTTAAAAAATGGAGCCAATTATATATGTTTTCCAATGTCCTTCAAATGCTTCACTCTATAAATTTTCACTCATTTTGCATTCCCAGAGATTACAGGTTTATGCTCCCTTCCCTTTTAATGCATCTTGAGTCTATGACTTTTCTAAGGACATATAACTTCATAACCTCAACTGTGGATCTGAGCTTGAGACTTTTCATTTGGGCTTGAAACCTTTATTTCTAATTATACATTGAGGACTTCAGACTATGTAATGATGCTCCTTGACATATGATGGGGTTAACACCTGATAAACCCATCATAAGTCTACAGTATTACAAGCTACAACTGCACTTAACCTATACAACCTCCTGCATATCATAGTTTAGCTACACAGTGCACCCTCATAATCATGCAGTTGACCAGGAGCCATGGCTTAGTGTTGCAGCTCAGCATCATGAGACAGTATCATGCCACATACCATCCATAAGGAAAAAGAGCAAAATTCAAAATTTGAGTATGAATTCTACTGAATGTATATCACTTCTGCTCTATTCTAAAATAGAAGAATACTAAGTTGAAACATCTTAAGCCAGGGACCATCTGCATTAGGTTTGAGATATGCCTTCAGGCATAGGAATTTCACTTCAAAATGTTTTTTTCACAGAAAAAAAAGAGACTAACCAAAATTTTGCTGTTTCATCAGACAGTTGGTTGCCCAACAAAGACATTAAATTTAGTTATAATTTTAGCTTTTGTGGCTAAAACTCAATAATATACACAATCCTAGACCTTCTTGGCCAGCATTGCCTGGCCCTGCACCATTGATTGAGATCTGAGTGATAGTAACTACTCAGAAACTTGTGACCTTAGGTCAAGAGAAAAAAAATAATTGCTTTTCTTCCCATTCCTATACCTGGCTTTAATCCTAAAATATATCCAACATGTTTGGACTAGAATTATAAATCCTGCTGTTCTCTCTAAACATAGAGTGTCAGCTCCTGAACCACAAGCCCAGGTGAAAGGAAGACAAATAATGAATTTCCTTCCTTTCCAGCAAACTAACTGATGACTTCAGAAAAGTTATCTGAATTGAGCAGGACTCATGTCACAACCTACAAAAGGATCAATAATAAACAAATAAATGTGCTACACACAGTAAAATCACTTGGCTAAGCTTGCCATCTGAACGATACTAGACCATTCCCTATGCTCCTCTGTCTTATTGTAGAGATTATTCTGTGGTGTTAGGTCACTGAGTGCCACCTCTATATCAAGTTCAAAAAAAATAGGTTTAATGGTGCTGGTATGTGGAAGGACTAAACTCTAATCTTCAAAAGTTGTTAATAAGTACCTTGCTGTAGCCTGATTCCAAAGGAGACAGAGAGATTTCTGAGGAACAATTCTAGGCTCAGCAGCATAAATCCTGTAGAGGACTTCATTGTTGTTAGTCAGGAGTTGTGAACTCTGATCTTTCACACTCAAAGACAATACCTGTAATAACAAAAGAAATAGAAAATTCAATGACATTTTCGAATCAATGTTAAGAATGAATTTCACATACTAAACTATATTTCATTTTCATAATAGTTATCTGCATTCACCAGGAAGCAGGAAGATTGTTACCAGTTATAAACCACTGCTGACTGCTATACTCTGTAAACTGGACTAATTTACATGAATTTTTCCCAGCCATTATTTGTGCATCTGAGACATTCAATAACTTCTCTGGAATTCTAATATAATCCCCTTCCTTTCCTTCAAACTTGTGCCCATTGATTTGCTGAGGATACCAGTGAAGAGCCAGTATTGACAAGTATGGGCAACTGTCAAGGATGGTTTTGCTTCTGCAAGAAAAAATAAATAAAAGATTCTGCTAAAATGGCGAGTATTTACAACCATATATCCACTTAAATGTATTACATTGGGATTCTGCTCTTTATACATAACAATGACATTACCAGCCCAGGAGCACTAGGTAAAATTTGCTTTCAGTTCCTTTATGGTTAACTGTTATGAACTTTTCCACAAAACTTTCCACATCCTCTTGACTAATCCTCCCTGTAACCTAAAACAAGGTTTTTTTTTTTTTTTGTTGTTGTTGTTGTTTTTGTTTTTTTAAAGCTGGTTAATGGATATCAAGATACAATCTATGGCTGTAAAATGTACTTTTCTGTGTTCGTCACATAAGTATTGGTGGAACAGGGTAAGAAAAGGGTATCCCCACTAAACTGAAGCACTGTTTGATTCAAGAACATCTTAAACCTTAGCTATATCAAGAGCCATGTCTCAACCAGTCATCTGATCCACACCAAGAAAGCTCCGCCTTGGTTTTTGTCCTGATCACCCTGGTCTGAGTGAGTGTGCATATGCTGGACATAAAGCCTAATGCTTGAGACTTTTGAACTTAGCATGCAGAGGGAATGTCTGTAATTAGCCTGTCATTAACACGTGTGCTTTGCAGGGCTTAGAATTAATTTATAATTGTTAGCTCTAAATGGATTATGTCTATTGCAGTACCTAGCATTAAGAATTGTTGTTTTCTTGATTAAGAAACTATACAGTGAAATTATGTTGAGTAATTTAATGAATAAAGCATTGAAAGGGGCAGAAGTGCATAGAAATTCTTTCTCTCCTGTACTGCATATATCACAATTGTTGCCCCCTCACAACAAGTCCCTAGCCACAATTTTCATTTTCCGCAATTGCCACTCTTGCCAGCTTCAAACAACCTACTTATCCAGTCTCAATATAACAAGGCACACTTATCATTTTCTTGCTTTCAAGGTTTTCGGAGTTCTCCCTGTGATTTGTTTTCAGCTTCTTCTAATCACAGAAATTTGGGCTCCTGATCCATGACAGAAAGCGTACAAAATGATTAAAAGAATGGCACCTAAGAGACTATTGGACAAGTCTTCAGGCACTGCCTCCAACCTAAGCCAAGTGGGCCCAGAATCAAGTCCAAAATGCAAGCTGGTCCATTTTCATTGTTAAAAGACTAAGGATCAGGGCTGGGGATATGAACTTAAATAAAAGAAATTAAACTACTTTATATAAGATATCTGCTGTTTTCCAGATATTCACGGTACCACATATAATTAAAACCTGACATTTTTCCTCCAGTGGGTATATTTTTGTCTATAAATGTATAAGAAGTCACTCTAAAACTTACTAGTTCACATTTGGATTGAACTGCATTCATCTGCAATATTTTTGCTGCATATATTTAGCTGTTAAGATTACTGAACTTCAGAGGGTGATCTGGCTGCCAAAAAAAAAAAAAAAACACCCTGAATCTTCTTCACATGATATCTCAGAATTTAATAAATTAAGGTGAGCTTGTTCTCATTGAGGAGATAGTGTTCTAAAAGAAAAAGCAAAAACATTAAAAAATATTTCTTAACTTGATAATTGACTAGTACTCTTTCATAGCCACAACTTTATAAAAGCCATAAAAAAAGAAGAGCCCTGACCCAAAGTTTGTAGAATGTATTCTGCATTTGGCTAGAGTAGGAGTAAAATCACATTACCAAATTTCTGTACACAGATAAGGCTAAAGGACTATTGATATTATGTCACTAATTCTGCCTTTTGTAATAGATGAGGTTTATACAGCTGTTCAGTGTCAAAAAATATTTTCAAAATCCCACAAGTACAGTGTGTGTGTGTGTGTGTGTGTGTGTGTGTGTGTGTGTGAGTGTGTTTATATGAGTGTAGTGCTGGTGGTTAAACTGAGAGAATTAATAATCCTGAGCTATATTCTCAATTTTTTTCTTTTCTTTTTCTTTATTTTGAAACAGGATCTTACAAAGATGCTGTGTTGTGTGTCCACAATTTTTAAGTACATATCAAGATCAAATATGCCTGACACAAAGGCAGAACTTACCTCCTTTAGAAGCCATGATTCATCATTATTTTTAAGTAGTGACATTTTTAAGTAGTGACATTTATTCAAAAAGGGGAGAGGGGTTACACACATATGTGGCTCATGTCAGCAATCTTAATAATTTGGGAGATTTAAGCAGAAGAATCACAATTTCAAATTCAGCCTAAATAATATGAGAGGGCCCTAAGAAACTAAGCAAGACTTTGTGTGAAAACTAAAAATAAAATAAAATACAATTTAAAAAGCCTGATGATATAGGGGTTTAGTAGAAATACCCTGGGTTAAGTATTCATTCCTCTTCCCTTAAAAAAAGAAAAGAAAGAATGAAAAAAAGAAAAACAAAATTTTTACATCTGATGAACTTTTTATTCAATGAGGATAATAGGTTTAAGAAAAATGTCTAAAGCTTATAGCAAGGAATTAAAATAAACTTGGGAAATTGCTGAAAATTGAATTGAAAAATCAAGAACAAGCAATATTTTTTAAATTTCTTATCAGGAGAAATTTGAAAACAGGCATATTTCATTTCAGTCATGATGAAAATGCAGGATGCTATGGAAACTGCAACAAAAGGACTGTATCTGTATCACAAAAGTTTTGTAAATGGATAATATGAAACACTACATTAAAAAAGTGAGGGTGAGATAACATTAAGGCCATATGTGTAATCTAAAATAAATAATATACTAAATATCCACTATATGAATTTTATCTGGGAGTATGTCTACAAAACAACACAATACCCCTTGAATAAAGCAGAGGATTTGTGATAGTCTCAAATTAAAAATGATTTCACATCTGTGGCTGTTGTGCAGGGGCTTATATCAAAAAAGCAAGGTTTGGGGCTCAAGCAATTGAATGAAGATGTGAGGAACTTTTGGGATGGTAGGCATGCTACTTTTGAAGGCAGCAATAGCCCATAACCAAACTCTAGCTTCTATCCCTCAGCCACCCAAATTATTAAATAGAACTTTTTTAATGCAGGTCAGACAAAAAAGGCATATCAACAACATTTTACTGAGGTAAGAGCATGTTCACAAATAAATGTTTTTGATCTTGAGTACATAGATTGAATATGATTGTTTAAGACCTTGGTTACTTGCTAAAAATACAGCCCTCTGGAAGCCTGGCCAGGTACTAACATACTTGGTCTTTTTTTTGTCCTTAAATGCCTCATGGCATTGAGCATTTTACAACTTCTACTGTAAGGAGCAATGCTAACCTCTCCATTTTTAAGGTGCAACAGAGAATGCTGTTTATCTCTAATTCTTACAGACAAAAAATAATAATCTTGCTCTCTTGCCCCCTGGGTAAATTATTTTTTAAGTCCACCAGTTCTGCTTAACAGTTAAAATGGAGTAAACTTGGATACCTGGGATGACCATGCCAGTTGTTCACTGGGGCCATTGGCTACTGTCGTTTCATTTTATGCATCATCCATTGACTTGACTTGAAGGCCTTTATCCTTCTTCTTCTCCCCAGACTCAATCATCACAATGGAGAAGGTTGATGGGTATTTTAAAAATACAGAGATCTTACTCTACTGGATATACTTTGGATTCCTATACTTCTTGATTATTTTGCAATTTCTCATTCTGGTAGTCTCTCATACACTTGCATCAGTTTTTGCTGTCAGATCTATAGAAACCATTCATCCCATTACCAGAGCAGCTGCACATGACTCATTTGACTACTTCTTCAAATCATCTATGCTACTGCTGCCACTTTTTTCTTTGGCCCGGGGCTGAGGCCTGGGCTTCAGCAGTTCATTGATAGTTCAACTTCCAAGGTTTATGTTTGCACACAGTGCAGACAGAATCCTTATTTCTGTTTACAAGGAACAAATCCCACTATGTAACAGCTCTCCACAGGAGTTCACTGTAATTGGACTGAGGCAACAAAGTGATGTATGCTTCTTCATGTCCATAGTTGCCACTATTCCCCTAAAAATCTCCATTAATCTACCAGGACTGAGATATCTCTCACCTGCAAATATAATAAAGACTATGCGAGTTGCTCTGTGGGTGTTGAGACCCAGGATGTAAAATTTTGGTCTCTAGCAATTGAAAGATGTGAGGAAGAGTTGACGGTGTAGTCATGCTTATGCAGAGGTAACAATAGCCCCCAGGTAGCCCAGAGCATTCAGCCCTCAGAATCCTGCATCATTCCATAGGCCCTTTCATACATAGGCCAGAAAACAAAGGTGCATGATCAATATTTTACATAGTGAACACATACTCAGAAGAAAATGTTTATGACAATGAATGTATACACTTAATCAAGATATTAATTACTTAAATAAATGATAATAATACTAATAATAATCATCATAATAAAAATAACAGTAACCTTTTGGAAGAATCAACAACAGAGTAGCTATAGCCATGTTTGGCCTTTCCAATGATTCACTCTTACAGGTTTCATCATTAAAAAATCTACACACCTGAAGTCTTCTGCAATGAACCTTCACCAAGGAGGTAAGAACTCTGCATCCTCAGGCCTCAAAAAATATGCTGTATTGTGATATGACTAGAACACAATCCCCCTGTCTAGGATCACTAAAAGCCATCTCCAGATGGTATCTAAACAAGCTCATCATTCTTACAACTTATCATTGATCAACTGCTGTGTGACTGCATCTAAAGATATCATATGTATTGAAGTCATATTGATATTATTATATGGCAGAAACCCATTCCTGTGCTGCTGATAACAAACCAAGTGCTATGTGATTTTGCAACACAACTTTTTGTATTTGATATTTTTCTTTATTAACTAGAGTTAGAGCCTTCTTTGTAAGATTTAAGGTTTGGTTGTTTACTCTGTATCTTATTCACCAAGGTTACATAAAAATAAAAAAAATACATCATCCTCGTGAGTTTAAAATTTTATTTATCATATAGTCTTCTCTTTAGCTATAACCACACCATAATTTTCCATAGGCTGTATGGTTTGAACCTAGTATCCTAATAATGCCAGAAGAAAAACCAGAAGTTCAAACATATTGAGTAACATTTTCAAATTAAATCAAAGTTTAAGCAGTTAAAAACTTTCTGGATAAAATGGAGATCAACAGACTGTTGACTATAATAGATAATGTTACCTTCAGAATACATTCAAATATGGGTTTCAATATTTAAACCTTAGGAATGAAGCCAGAATCAATAAAGGGGTGATTTTAACAGCTGCTTCTCTGCTTATCATTTCAATTTTGCCTATTCATAAACCAGGAAACAAGAGCCAATATTGTAATGCATGTCTATAATTTCAGTGACTAAAGAGGATTAGAAAAAGGATTTTAAGTTCAAGGCTAGACTCAGCAACTCAGTGGGGCCTAAGCATCTTAGTGAGAACTTGGCTTGTCTTTAAAAACAAATGGGCTGAAGATGTGATTTGTGATAAAGTGTTCTGAGTCCAGTCCTTGATACAAAAAAATATTCTGCTTTTTTGTGCCACTATCTAACTTCTAAAACAATAATGAAAGATTTATAATTCATGTAGTCTAGAGGATGTGAGTTGTGGCTTTGGGGTCACAGAGAATTGATCCTGAATTCCAGTAAAGTTGCTTAATATTCAGGAGACCTTTCAAATATTTTTTTCACACTGAACAGCTATGTAAACCTCATCCATTACAAAAAGCAGAATGATACCGAGTGTCAACATATGAGCAATTCTTTAGCCCTATCTGTACACATAAAATTGACAATGTGTTTTTACTCCTCTTGTAGCCAAAGTGCAGAGTATATTTCCCAAATTTTGGATCTAAGCTCTTATTTTTTATGAGTGACTTATGTAAATCTGTGACTATGAAAGTGTATTAGTCAGGAAACACTTTGAATACTTTGTTTTTACTTTCATAACACTGTCACCTCAATGAGAATGAGCCCACCTTAATTTATTTGATACTGAGAAAAAGGGTGCTTTTTTTTGCAACCATATCTCCCTCTGAAGTTTAGTAACCTTACCAACTATCACCTAATGCAGTAAATAGATCCCATATGAACCCAGGCTTAATTGATGATAAGCCCACACTTGAGACAATAATTTTATATGGTTTCTTCTTATTCAGTGATAGATATCTAATTCACTAAACATGGGCTGAATGCCAGGATTCAATCACATGTGGAACAGAAGTTATGTGAAAAATATATTGTGCCTTATAGGTACTGGTTAAATTTTAGTAATTTAAATTTGAACTCTAATCTCTTGACAGCCTTTATTGAATTATATGGAAATATGTGTAGACTTCTATGCCTTTAATGTTTTATGATATTCTCAGAGTAGCCCATACTAAAGAAGAAAAATGAAATCACAACTCTGCATTAGGCTAAAGACAAAACTGCAAAATAATTTTTTAAAAATGTTTAGACTCTAGTTACTGGGTTACTGATGATCTGATGACCTAGAGTCTTCTCTCCAGTGATACCAATCTCTTTTGGTTAAAGTATTATATCTAAAATTAAAATGGATCTGTGCCCAGAATCCTGTGAGAAACAGTTTCCACTTTTGTACACTTCTGAGTTGTAGATGGCTTATCTCTCAAAGTGCAGAGTCTCTCCTGTTCTTTGGCCCTGAGAGAATGTTGTTTGGTATGTTTATTCCATAACCTATGACACAGAACTGAGTTGTCAATTTTTTTATCTTGCTGAGGTCAAGGTATTTATAGATCTCAAACATGGAATGTAGCTGTGGTGAACATAGATATCCCTGAGAGGTCAAGAATGAATTTTAGATCATAGCCAACTTTTTCTTCTATCAGACGCCGTGTCTCTGATTTAATATCAAGCTCCTTGATCCATTTTGAGTTAACTTTTGTGCATGGTGAGAGAAAGGGATTCAGTTTCATTTTGATGCAAATGGATTTCCAATTTTCCCAGCACCATTTGTTGAATATGCTATCCTTCCTCCATTGCATGCTTTTAGCCCCTTTATCAAATATAAGATAGTTGTAGTTTTGTGGATTGGTTACTGTGTCCTCTATTCTGTACCATTGGTCCACCCGCCTGTTCTGGTACCAGTACCACGCTGTTTTTGTTACTATTGCTCTGTAGTATAATTTGAGGTCTGGTATCGATATACCGCCTGATTCACACTTCCTGCTTAGCATTGTTTTTGCTATTCTGGGTCTTTTATTATTCCATATGAATTTCATGATTCTTTTATCTATTTCTACAAGAAATGCTGTTGGGATTTTGATTGGCATTGCATTGAACTTATAGAGAACTTTTGGTAGTATCACCATTTTGATGATGTTGGTTCTGCCTATCCATGAACAGGGTATATTTTTCCATCTTCTAAGGTCTTCTTCTATATCTTCCTTTAGGGTTCTGTAGTTTTCATTGTATAAATCTTTCACCTCTTTTGTTAGGTTGATTCCCAAGTATTTTATTTTTTGGGGGGATGTTGTGAATGGAGTAGTTGTCCTCATTTCCGTATCAGAGGATTTGTTGCTGATATACAGGAATGCATTTGATTTATGCGTGTTGATTTTATACCCTGACACTTTGCTGAATTCATTTATTAGCTCTAATAGTTTCTTTGTAGACCCTTTTGGGTCTGTTAGGTATATAATCATGTCGTCAGCAAATAGTGATAATTTAAGTTCTTCTTTTCCTATTTTTATGCCTTTAATTTCTTTCGTCTGTCTAATTGCTCTGGCCAGTGTTTCGAGAACTATGTTGAACAGAAGTGGTGAGAGAGGGCATCCCTGTCTTGTTCCAGATCTTAGAGGGAATGCCTTCAATTTCTCTCCATTCAGAATGATGCTGGCCTGTGACTTATCATAGATTGCTTTTACAATGTTGAGGTGGGGTCGGGCTCCAAATTCCTCAATAGGACACCCATAGCGCAAGAGTTAACAGCTAGAATCAACAAATGGGACTTACTCAAACTAAAAAGTTTTTTCTCAGCAAAAGAAACAATAAGAGAGATAAACAGGGAGCCTACATTCTGGGAACAAATCTTTACTCCACACACTTCAGATAGAGCGCTAATATCCAGAGTATACAAAGAACTCAAAAAATTAGACAATAAGACAACAAATAACCCAATCAACAAATGGGCCAAGGACCTGAACAGACACTTCTCAGAGGAGGACATACAATCAATCAACAAGTACATGAAAAAATGCTCACCATAGCTAGCGGTCAGAGAAATGCAAATCAAAACTACCCTAAGATACCATCTCACTCCAGTAAGATTGGCAGCCATCATGAAGTCCAACAACAACAAGTGCTGGAGAGGATGCGGGGAAAAGGGTACACTTGTTCATTGTTGGTGGGACTGCAAAATGGTGCAGCCAATTTGGAAAGCAGTATGGAGATTTCTTGGAAAGCTGGGAATGGAACCACCATTTGACCCAGCTATTCCCCTTCTCGGTCTATTCCCTAAAGACTTAAAAAGAGCATGCTACAGGGACACTGCTGCATTGATGTTCATAGCAGCACAATTCACGATAGCAAGATTGTGGAACCAACCTAGATGCCCTTCAATAGATGAATGGATAAAAAAAATGTGGCATTTATACACAATGGAGTATTACTCTGCATTAAGAAATGACAAAATCATAGAATTTGGAGGGAAATGGATGGCATTAGAGCAGATTATGCTAAGTGAAGCTAGCCAATCCTTAAAAAATAAATGCCAAATGACTTCTTTGATATAAGGGGAGTAACTAAGGACAGAGTAGGGACGAAGAGCAGGAGAAGAAGATTAACATTAAATAGGGATGAGAGGGGGGAGGGAAAGGGAGAGAGAAGGGAAACTGCAGGGAAAGGGAAGGTGATCCTCAGGGTTATATAAAATTACATACAAGAGAAAGTAAGGGGTAAGGGAAGAAGTACACAAGTGGAATAAATGTTTTACAGTAGAGGTGGTTGAGAGAGAAGAGGGGAGGGGAGGGGAGGGGTGGGGGGATAGTAGATGATAGGTTAGAGAACAGAATTCATCAGACACTAGAATGGCAATGTGTAAATCAATGGAAATGTAACTGATGTAACTGATGTGATTCAGCAATCTGTATACGGGGTAATAATGGAAGTTCATAACCATTCTGAATCAAATTGTGAAACATGATATATTAAGAAAGATGTAATGTTTTGAACGACCAACAATAAAAAAAAAAGAATGAATTTTAGGATGAAGCTTGAAAAATACATTTATTTATTTGTCAGTTTATATTTTCAAAAATAATAATATTTTAGATATAGTAGTTTAAGTTATTAAATTGATTTAAGCTGTCCTTCTTAATTTTTATTATGAATACTAGAAATTTTTAAATTATACTAATACATTATATTGTTTTTCTCTCTGGGAAAATATTAATGCCTTAGGACATTGCTTAGAAGTTTAAAGTAAAATTTTCTTTCTCATAAGACCAGAGAGCACAAAAGTTAAATGATATTTTAAAGTAATTTTGATAAAATTTTTAGTCATGAAAGTATATATTTTGGGTGTGTGGGAGATCTTGCCTCTTGGTTTTATTTTCCCCATTGGGTTTCTCCCCACTGAAATTAAGTTTTCATCACATGAGAAGAACATCACATAATCTTTTACCTTTCCCCCTCTCACTAAGGTGTGGCTGTAGAGTTTAAGAGTGGTGAGGATAATACAAATGATGAGAAGTGATGAGATGTCATTCCAAGTCCTCATCAGCCTCCCCAGCTCAAGTGCATTTTTTATTGAGCTGGCTGAACATCTGTTCATTTGCTCTACTGTTTATACTGAATTTTGCAGCTTTTTTACCCTTTTTTCAATCCTTGTTAGTTACCACCAGATTTTTCCATGACATCATTTACTCTAGGGCCAGAAACATCTGGTCTGGTGGTCTGCACCTTGGTCTTCTCACCCTTTCCTCTTATTAGGTGAGGACAACCTGCCAGAGGCCTCACTCTGTTTATCAAGGTGAGGGGAAGTGATTTGTTTATGTCTGAGGGCAATACTGCAGGCTTCTTTAGGCATGCCTGGTGAGGCTACATGTTTCAAACTGAAGTTTTTAATATGGAGTTTTTTTAGGCCAGGCCTAAAGCCATCCTCACAATAGTGTAGTTTTTTTTTAATATTTATTTTTCAGTTCTCGACAGACACAACATCTTTGTTTGTATGTGGTGCTGAGGATCGAACCCGGGCAGCACGCATGCCAGGAAAGCGCGCTACCGCTTGAGCCACATCCCCAGCCCATAGTGTAGTTAATTTGTCCAAAATTTAGGTGGTTTTTTGTTTGTTTGTTTGTTTCTTTCTTTCTTTAATATATTTGTCCCCAATTGAATTTTTTCTTTTTTTCTTCTTTTTTTGTACCAGGTATTTAACTCAGGGGCACTGAGATACATCCCCAGTCCTTTTTTGTATTTATTTAGAGAGAGGGTCTCACTTAGTTGCTTAGTGCCTTGCTTTTTCTGATGGTAGCTTTGAACTCATGATACCCATGTATAATTCTTCTGTGCCACAGGGGTTATGGCCTCTGCCACCAAGTTTGCTTTTAACTGAGTTTTTAAATATGTAAAACAACTTTATTAAAGTGACATTTAGAAGCATTCCTAATACTCAAGCAAACTGCTTTGTCCTGGTGCCGCAGGAAATAAATGTGGAACTGGACTTTAATTTAAAAAACAAGAAAGTTCAATTGCAAGGGCTTAATTAGAACACAGATAATTAGAAGGTTACAGGCCATAGCACTGTTTTACTTTTTTAAAATATTTTTTCTTAGTTGTGGATAAACAAAATATCTTTATTATTATTATTATTATTATTATTATTATTATTGTTATTAATGTGGGTCCAGTATCAAACAGAGTGCCTCATGCATACTAGCCAAGAATTCTACTACTGAGCAACGACCTTAAATCCTTACCTGGTATTTTTTTTTAATATTTATTTATATTGAATTTATTTATATGGGGCTCTGAGAATTAAGCTCATTGCCTCGTATATGCTAGGCAAACACTGTACAACTGAGCCACACCTTCAGCTCTTTCCTGGTACTTTTTAAATACCTGTTTTACATAAATTTTAATTAGTAGCTTTAACCCTTTTCCAATATTTGTTTGGATTAAATCAATAACCTATAAATCACTGAAGTAAAGTCTAGTTTTATCTCAAACTCTGATTTTACTTCCTCTTTCTTCCCCAGACCAGACACCTTATCACAGTGTCTAAATTAAGATTTCTCCTTGAGGAATTTACTGTATGTTGTCCACATTTCAAACTCCAAAATTTACCTATTCCTTAGTTTTGGAAAAGTCTTACAGAATTTGTCCAGAGGTACCAAAATTTCTTGGAATACTCAGAAGAATCCATATCTGAGTCTTGCCTTTTAGGGAGCAGTTTGAATTATAAGTATGCAGCCTTTAAGGCAAGCAGATGGATGATCTGCAGCTGGAAGAAACCTTTTCATCAATACCTTGCATCTAAAAGGCACTTCATTTGATTCCTTTTATTAGATACTGTGAATTAACCTACAATAAAAATGGAAGTGAAGTAATATCTTTAACAAAAATTTTCCAATTTCTTTAGATATTTATCCAGAATTATAATTACTGGGTTATAGGGCATTTTTTAAACCAAGAATTGTTATTGTTATTTATTTGTACTTATTTAGGGACTTTACCACTGTGTTACATCCCTATTTTTTTAATAAGACAGGATATCATTGAGTCACTTAAGCCATTGCCAAGTTTCTGAGGCTGTTTTTAAGTTCCTCCTGTTTCATCCTCCCAAGCCACTGAGAGTACAGACATTCACAATGATACCCTGCTTCAAAAAATTATTATTAGTGGATTATATGGCATTTTTATTTTGAGCTCTTAAGAACCATGATAGGGGCTGGGAATGTGGCTCAAGTGGTAGTGTGCCTGGTATTTGTGTGGCACTGTGTTTTATCCTCAGCACCATGTACAAAAAAAGATGTTGTGTCTGCCGAAAACTAAAATGAATAAATAAATATTAAAATTCTCTCTCTCTCTCTCCACCCTCTCTCTCTCTTGCTTTCTCTTTAAAAAAAGAACCATGAAATTTTTTTTTCAAAAGTATCTATATTAACTTTATATTGTAACCAAAATTTTTATCTATGCATATACACCTATACTCTGAAGTCCCTACTATCTTTCAGATATTTGTTTAGTTTGATGTGGTTTGGTGCTATGAATTGAACTCCGTGGATGCTTACCACTGAGTTATGTTTCCAGTCCTTTTTTTTTTTTTTTGAGACAGGTGATATATCACTAATCTCTCAATAAGTTGCTTATAGCCTTTCTATGTTGTTAAGGCTGTCTTTCAAATCACAATCCTCCTGACTTGCCTCTCCAGCCTCTAGTATATTGGCCACCACACCTAGCTCTTTCAGATTATTATAATGACCTTTTCAACAACACTGCCCAGGCTACAGAAAATCTCTTTGACTTATGCATTTTATCCCTGAGGAAAGTTTATATGAAGTAGCCAATGTAGGACTATTCTGTACAGATTTGTTGGAATAAACAGGGATCATTGTTTTTTTTTAAGAGAGAGAGAGAGAGAGAGAGAGAGAGAGAGAGAGAGAGAGAGAATTTTTTAATATTTATTTTCCATTTCTCCGTGGACACAACATCGTTGTTTGTATGTGGTGCTGAGGATTGAACCCTGGCCGCATGCCTGCCAGGCGAGCACGCTACCGCTTGAGCCACATCCCCAGCCCAGGGATCATTGTTTATTAAGCTCCTTTCTGAACAACTGTTTGGTATCATAGTTCATAAAAATGCTGGGAAAAGAATGTAAATTCATTTGTTTAAAATCTACAGAGATTGACATAAGCTCAATCACCTTTTGTTCTAGAGTTTGAAACTTCAGGACATAGTAAGGTAAATAAAATATGTTAAAGTTGAGATATTCAGTACACGCATCGACACACACATCCACACATACACACACAAAAATCTTTCTAGGAGCAATTGGTAGTTCTGGCATTATTACTAGTGTATCAGGGACATAGAAACATAAACAAAATATGTTAAATGTGAAACATTCAATACACACATTCACACACCCACAAAAAAAACTAAAAAATTTTTCTAGGAGGAATTGGTAGTTCTGGCCTTATTAGTAGTGTATCAGGGTTGGGGCAGGATTCAGGAAGTGCTAAAATCTCTCTCAAGCTAAGAGTAGTTTACTGGATTCCTCCCTATTTCACCTATAATACAAGCTAGAGTGAACTTCATCTGTCAGCAACAGCAATTGGGAAAATATGCTGGCAGATTTTTTTGAGATAAATTGACAGCTTTGATATTTGGGTATTTTTGTGTCTTGGTCACAGCTGATGAAGCACTTGTAAAAAATTTTATGGATCTCAGATATCACCATTTTTTGTATCATTTCTTTCATATTTCCTTCTTCTTAAAAAAATTTTTTTGTGGTGCTAGAGATTGAACCCAGGACCTTGTGCATACAAGGCAAGCACTCTAAAAACTGAGCTACATCCTCAACCCCTCTCTCACATTTCTGTTCACTAGAGGTGATGATGGTAATTGGGAATTTTGTCCCAAATATGGTACATTTCTTAAGACTGGAGTAATATCCAGTGTATCTAAATCTCTCTACTCATTCATGATTTTGCCAGAGATACTCACAGTAGTTTTTTCCTTAAATTTATCTATAGATGGAGGGAGAGTGTCTCATTTAATATTCTGCTTTATTTTCAACATTATTCCCTCTTAATATTTGCTTTTTATAGTGTTGCTAAGTTTGGAACTGACTATTTTGTACATTCTGCACACACACTCTAACAGTGAACTTTGCCTCTGTGTCCCAATTCTAACTTTATGTTGGATAGATTCATTCATTCACTTCTAATGTTATTTTTCATATGGTCAGTTTTACATATGCCTTTCTATTGCTCTTAACAATACTATTGATCTACATATGATTTCAGATTTGATTTATATTATAATATATTGGTCTGTATTATTGCAATATAGTTTTATAATATACATTAAATGTGTCTCATAACAATAAGTATATTATTTTTTTTATTAAAGGTTTTGGGGTATTTTACATATATTTTATTTCTAAGATAAGTTTTTTGGTCCTTTCTTTTTTTTTCTTTTATTTGGTACTTGGAATTAAACTCAGAGGAATTGAGCCACATCCCCAAACATATTTTGTATGACATTTAGACACCGTATCTCACTGAGTTACTTAGGGCCTCACTTTTGCTGATGCTGGCTTTGAGCTCACAATACACCTCCCAAGGTACTGGGATTACAATTGTGCACCAACAGGTCCAGCTTTTTTCTTGTATTCAAAGAAAAACATGCTAAAATTTTGATAGGAAAATATTATATATTAAATTGAGTTAAAATAGTTGTCTTTATAATGATTAGTTTTATTTACACACATGCTATTTTATGTGCTTTTGTAAATTTTGATTTAGTTTGTGATAAGTTTCACATATTTTCCTTGAAATCCATTATACATGTGATGTATTTAACAGATGTAACTTCAGTATAATACTTATGTGGTATTTTGTACTCTAATTAAACCAAAAATCTTTCTGGGCTCCAGAAACCATTTTTTTTCTCAAAATTTATTATTTTTATTTTTCTGAATCACCTCCTCTTTCCTCCTAGGCCAAAGATTTCTACTGTATTGACAAAGCTCTAGTCTTATGCTATCACATACTTGTACGCTGTCATTGTACACACATACAATAATTTCCACAGGTCTAAGCTGCTTGGTGAGGAGTATTTCATATATATATACAGTTTTCATGATGAAATAACAGCAATTTCTACTCCATCAATTGTCAATTATATGTATTATGTTCTTTTCTTTATTCTCCTTTTTATATAATTACTTCTTCCAAATTATTGAGATTAATGAATTTTAAACAATTGAGTATAACAGTGCAGTCTGTAAATTTTCTTTTTTAACCTAAGACAAAATACATCCCAATTTTAATAGGCTTATTGTTATGTAAATGACATTTAAAAACCTTTATATATAACACCATTAACTGACCTTACTCTGAACTATTGAAATATGGGTGGAGGGTATCTCAAAATGATCCATGGAAAAAGCAGAACAGAGATGGATCAGGATGTGACATTGGTGGATACTGAGTATGTAGTAGTGAGTATTCATGAATAAGTAATGGTGGAATAGGTACAGGTAGAGAAAAAAGTGCTGTGAAGAAAAGAGGGAAAGAATGACCAGCTCAAGAGTTCATATTTAAATAGTCCAATGGTGGATCAATGATAGTATGAGGGGAAAGGGTAGCTTCTTTGGAGGCAGAAATAAGGTAGAAGTGAAAGAAGAAGGTAACTGTGGCACAGTCCCAAAGAGAAAGAGTCAAATGAACACTACCCTCTCCCTCTCATATATATATATATAATGCATACTTCTATAACATTAGATTAAAGTCAGCCAGCTTCAAGAACTTAGTGAGGCTCTAAGAAAATCAGTGAAACCCTTTTTCTTTGTAGAATATTTTATTAAAGGCTGAGAGTATTTCTTAGTAAAAAAGCATATCTGATTTCAATTTGTCATATGAGAGAGAGAGAGAGAGAGAGAGATCTTGCAAAAATTTAAAAAAGTAATCAGTGACACTGTTAATGTCAAGGATGTAAATAATTTAAAAGTAATAGTGAGCTAGTTGGAAAACTCATCTAGGTTATTAACTACTGCTTGGGAAGTTAGTCTACTCTCCAAAATATAAAAGTGAGAGAGAAATACTTTATTAAAGTGTATATTAGAAAAAAGAGGAGTTTTGACACAGCTTTTAGATTTTAGCTTTTTTACATCACTAGTAATGTAAAAACAATGACAACTAAAGAAAAGGTGAATTAATAAAAAACAAATAAATAATGTAATGAATGAATTAATTAATTAATAGCTAATAAGTGCAAAGATGTAATGTGACTGGAATTGTCAAAGTCAACTTGTAGCCATAAAAAAGTGTAAAGGTACATAGAAATGATGTTTTACTACTTACTGAGACATACCTTATGAACTATAAATTCCACTCCTAGGTGGGAAGAGTTGAACACAGAACCCATTCACCTGGCTCTCTCACTTGGGAACTGTGCAAAAAATTACCATTTTCTTTCCCTCAAATTTTATTGCTGCTTCCAAGAACACTACCCTCTATATTCACGCTATCATTGTAGACTTGTGGCATGTGAACCCCTCTACTGTTCAAGTTTTTCTTCTTTTTTTCATTGCTCTTTTTCTCTCTATCCCCATATCCACCAATACTTATTTTGTATAGCTAAATCTACATACTCAGCAATCACCAATCTTATCATACTATATCCATTCCTACCTTGTGCATGACCACTTTGAGTTCCCCTCCATGAAAATATCAATAGTCCAAAGTGATCAGAATGAGGGTAAAAATTGCATAATATTAAAGGTCAATTAAACAACAAAAAAGCTATAAAAGTGTACTTCATTTAAAGGTGAAAATAAAAAGAAAATCTTTAGACTTTACTAGTTAAAATAAAAGATCAAAAATTTATGAGTCTCAATAATTTGAATTATATTTGTGAGTCACTTTTTTGGGGGAAGGGATATAAGAACATTGCTAAAGAGCGTAAAGTTCAAACTGTTGTTTTTATGAGACAAAGAATAGAAAAATTTTAAAAAATATATATTAAAGTAATTGTGATATCATTTTCATAAAAAATATATACATATTTATTCACAAATTGCTATAACTTTATAAACAATTATAAGTGTCAATACATTTCTCTCTGGGCTAGGTCCTATTATTGGAAGAAAACTTTTCCTTAAAAGAACCCCATACAGAGGCATTTAATGCAATTAACAGGCTAATAATAATAATAATAATAATAATAAGAAGAAGAAGAAGAAGAAGAAGAAGAAGAAGAAGTGAAGTGAAGAGGATTTCAGGTTGTGAAGCATACCTGTAATATAAGTTACTTGAAAAGACATCCCAGGAGAAATTTATACATTGTCTGAAGACATATATGTATATATTATTTATAAAAAGTGTGTATGAGTTCTGCAGTGAGGGTGCACAAGTCCAATACACAGTCTTTTTTTTTCTTGAATACTTTTTGTTGTAGATGGACACAGTATCATTAGTAGTTTGTTCGTTGGCTTTTTTTAATATTTATTTTTAGTTTTTGGCGGACACAACTTCTTTGTTTGTATGTGGTGCTGAGGATCAAACCTGGGCCGCCCACATGCCAGAGAGTGTGCTACTGCTTGAGCCACATCCCCCTCTTGGGTGGCTTTTTAATGCTGTGCTTCGTATTCAACCCAGTACCTCATGCATGCTAGGAAAGTTCTCTACCAATGATCCAAAACCCTAGTCCCCAAAGTCCTTTACTTAATCTTTTTTTTGGGGGGGGATAGAGTGTGTGCGTGTAGTGCAGGGGATTGAATCCATGGCCTTATATCAGCAAAACAAACACTCTACTGACTAAGCTATATTCTCAGCCCTGATCTGTAGTCGGTTAACAATGACATTGGAGCAACCTGTCATTTAGACTTTGATTCTGTGCCCACTTGGCTCAGGTTGGAGGCAGTGCCTGAAGCCTTGACCAGTCAGACACTTATTTGAGAACTGTCCAATCCTCAGGAAGCCAGGGATGAGGGGGAGGGCTTCCACAATCTTCTGTTCCCTTGGTGTCTGGAACCCGCCATTTTTTCAATCTTTTTTGTAGGCTTCTGTCCTGGATCTAGAGCCCAGGTGTCTGTGCTGTGCAGAATCTGAAAACAAACCACAGGGAGAATGCTGAGAACCCTGAGAGCTAGGAAATGGTAAGTGTGCCTTGTTATATTGAGACTGCTTAGGAAGGTGGCTTAAAGCTGACAGGAGTGGCAATGGTGGAAACTGGCAGTCATGGCTAGGGACTCCTCCTGGTTCTCTCCAGAGTCTGTGGCAAGAGGGTCTCTCTGTGGTAGCTTAGCCTTCACCTCCCTCTGACTAGTCTAGTGAGGCTGAGATCAGCAGTTGAAAACCTGGGCATTTTGTTCCATAATTGTATGGTGTTTTCAGCTTCTTTCTAAAGCCCTTTGTGGGATTCCATGTGCTATGAGTCCAGCATGTCTCCAGATTGCATGGTGAAGACTGAGATAATTATCAAGAGAGAACTCCAAATCCATTTATTGTATTCATGCATGAGAGAAGCTGTTAATTTTAGGGCTTGTTCTCATGAGGGTTTATTTGTTTGTTTATTTATTTATTTCTAATTATTATTTTGTGTGTGTGTGTGTTCTGTTGTTTTTTTTTGGTACCAGAAATTCAACCCAGAGGTGTTCATCCACTGATTCACATTCCCACCCCCTTTTTTAATATTTTTATTTAGAGACAGGGTCCCTTTGAATTTCTTAGGGCCTCACAAATTTGATGATGCTGGCTTTTAACTCATTCTCTTCATGAGTCCTGGGATTTTTAAATGTAGCAAAAGCAGTATCTCAAATCCAAAACAAAAATCTGAAATCCAGAACTTCAGTTTAGCTCTCCATAGGTCTCAGAATAAACCCCTAGTTTTCTAGCTCTCTGTCCACATATGCAAATCGAGGGTTCTCTTTTCACAGGGAATAAGTATAAAATAGAATAGATAGTATAATGACCATGTAATGTGGATAATGGGCCTCACTCAAACACACCTGATGGCTAACTGAAAGATGTTAATGAGCACCATTAAGGTGTATTTCAAATGTAAAAGGCGTTGAAGCCTTCAACAAAGTCCTTTGTCCTAGGGGATATTCCTGATTGAATTTGAAGAAAAAGGATGGTTCACAGAAAGAATGAAAGTGAACCCAGATGGTAGTCAGGATTTCTTTTCTTTTCCAAAGCCTATTCTAAATGCATTATGCTCCATTTTCTGCCCAAAACTATCTGTAAACTTCTAAGATTGTACACAAATATGAGGTTTTTTTTTTTGTACCTTTCCTCATACCACATGGTGGATGTTCTATTTCTTCTTGCTTAAATAGATTTTTTTTTGTTCAAAATTTATGAGACAAGCACCCAGATTCAATTGGCAAACTGAGAAATTTTGGTTCATCTCAAAACTCCACTTTCAGCATTATTGATCATTATTTTCCCATGTTTTATTTCAAAGGTATGCATTATTTATGATGTTTTTCTTCAAGAACTGGAGAGCATTTTTAAAAGATTTTAATTTATCATTCTGAGATTTTCTCATGAGAAGAAAGCAGAATAAAATTAGGTGACATTAAAAAGAATGAATCTCTCCTAAATGAGGTTTATGTGTCCCAATTAAGGATTTTTAAAAACTGTAATGGGTCATCAATTGAGGGTTTATGTATTTATTAATTTGTTTGTTTTATTTATTTATTTATTTATGGTCAGACAATCTGGGGTTGTGGCTCAGTGATAAAGCACCCACCTAGCATGTGCAAGGTCCTGGGTTCAATCGCAGCACCACATAAAAATAAGTAAATAAAAATAAATAAATAAATAACTCACAGAAACATTCCAAACATTTCAGGAAACTCTTTTCTTCTGGTGTGGCAGGAAAAAATAAAAGTGGGACTAACTTGAATTTAAATTACATGCAATTTTAATCTCTCTCTCTCTCTCTCTCTCTCTCTCTCTCTCTCTCTCTCTGTACTGGGGATTGACCACAGGGCCTCATGCTTAGAAGGCAAGCACTCTACAAGCTGAGCTATTTAGTCATCCCCATTTTTGGGGATGAGTAAAACTCCTGTAAATGACCCAGGTGCATACAAATAGTCATTCTTTTACTGAAAGCACAGTATTCATTATAGAAATGATGTAAGCTTAAAAATTAAAAGATATCTCAAATATCAAGGAAGTTTAGGATTTAGAAATTTTTACTTTCAGTATATAGGTAGTAAAATAGGACAAAAGAGAAAATGTGAAGCATAAATATATTAAATGATATGTGAAAACATCACCAAAATATTTATTACAAAAAATCTTATCTACAAAATGGTTCAAAAAAGCAGTCTTTTTGTCAGGAATAAACATTTGGACAGGAATGGAAGTTTTGGTTCTCTTTTTAAGTAATTTTACTCCTAGTGAATAATCTTTACACTATTTCTGCATTTTACTGGTTAGAATTAATTATAATTAGAATTAATTATAATTCATATATCTGCAAAAAAGGTACTGAATGCAGAAAAATATTATTGCTCATGTTTAAATCACCTACATTATCTGATCTTTCCCTTTTTAAACCAAAAATCTGCATAAAACCATCTCTTAATAAATCTCTCTATCTCTCTATATTAGCAGCAACTGAGTTATAAAATTTGCTATGATAACTTGTCTCTTCATATACTTAAAGACTATGAATTTGCTGCTTAGCACTTAGGTATAATTATCTAAAATGTTCTCTAGTTATTTATGTCTCTATGGCAAGTTTTATACCAAGCTCTTAGTATGTTCTTTAATTACTCTGTGTAGCAATGTAGGATTTATGTCTTATTTGTGACACTTTGTTCCAGAACTGTGTCTAAAGGGAAATATGTACAAAATGATTATTCAGGAAAAAATAATCTATCTAATATTATATTTTATTTTATATTTATTTATATGTTTATGTATACATATTTTATTATTTAGAAACACATTGTGGTATGAAACTACTGTGATACTAATATATTTTAGCTTGAATTGGTTGTGAGAAAAAAAACTAAAAAGACTTTTCTCTGTGTTGGTTGGTGATTTCTGCAACCTTAGGAACCTAGTGAATAATAGCAGAAATAAATAAGTAACTATCTATTTTGAGGCAGAACCACCAAACTAGATAATGTTTTGCTTCTGCTTTCTATCTTGATTATTAGAAACATACTTTTAAATTTACATGGAAAACTTTTGGAATTCTGTTCTGTTAGTTCTCCTAAAAAAATCGATGAAAGTGAAAAATAATGCAGGAAAGATAAATAATTAATTTCAAACAATTCATTTCTTAAAATAAATATTTTTTTTAAATCACCAAAAATTCTGAAATGTTAGAAAAGTTAAAAGCTTTAGAAATATTCTAAGGCAATTTCTATTTTGCTCAGAAGAGTAGACTATGTCTCCAACTCATTCTTCTCTAGAATTGGACTATGTGCAAATATGAAAAAAAAAGTGCTAAGATGCCCCACATGGCTTACAAGTTTTAAAATCCTGACAGGAGCTCAAATCTGCCATTTTTCTACTTTACAAAATAGAAAATCTTAAATTTGTATACCTAACAAACATTTGCAGAAGTGTAATTCAAGTGACCTAAAAAAATGAAAAAAATTATTGAAGCACTGACACACTGAACATGAAGGACTTATAATATTGAATCCCTTATATTAAATGTCTTTTTATCATTTTCAATATTTTCCATGTTTATATTATCAATATATTAATCAAAATTTTTATGCATTTAATAACAAATATCTAATTTCCTATTTTATTCAGTCTTTTAAAAAATTAGTAGTAATTAATATTAACAATTTAATTATCATACTTGTTAAAGTATGCAACACATATTTTAAAAGCTATGGCCATAGCAAGTAAAAAATCCAGCCTAATTTCCTTTTAGGACTTGGAGTCATCTCATCATAAAGGCATGAAAAGTTGATTTCTGCTTCATTATAAATTACTGTGATTTGTAAACTTGCTTGAAATCCCTAGCAGTGCCTTGAACTCACCCATGTCTGGTTTTCCCTGATGAGATAACAACTCTCCCTGAATCTTTAGTGATGACTCATAAATTCTGGCTTTCCCTGACCAAATAACAACTCACTCTGAAACTTTAGTGGTGCATCATACATTCTGATGTTGTGATCTAAATTTGCTCCCTAAGTGCTAAACCATTTTGACCATTAACCTACTACATGTCTTTGTATTATGCTTGTGAAAATCCTGTTGTTCGTGTAAGTTCTCAAGTCACCCCCCTTTTGTAACATTTTGTGCTATAAACCTACAGTCATAGGGAACTGGAGTGCTGAATTCTTTTTTCATGGGTTTCAGGAGAGATTGTTATGCTCAAATGGAGGACCCCCAAAAGACCACCAGAGACCAAGATCAATGTAAGGACCAAAGAGGTTTTTATTGCAAGCTAGGTCAGTCCTCCACACACATAGCAACTGGTGGCTTAGAGGACCTGAGCCGAGGGTTTTCAGCAGTTTTATAATTCTTTTGGGAAGGTAGGTACCCCACATACATTATAGCATCTCTTAGAAAATCATCACACACCTTGGGAAAATCATAAAAAACTCTAAAACATGATTAGCAAATTCACTGGTGGGAACAAGTTTGGTAAGGATGATTGGTTAGTACAAGATGGGGATTCATTTGAACAGATTGGCTTAGGCCATGAGGGGAGGATATTCTGCACTATATGGTTTCCCAAAATTTTATCAACCACCATAAACTACTACTGGAAGTGTCATTTGGAATCCCAGGAATTTTCCCTGTCTCATGCTGATTGGTGGAGGCTAGGGGGTTGGTATTGATCCCCACCTAGCCTGACTGAGTTTTGTGCTATAAACCTACAGTCCTAGAGAACTGGAGTGCTGATTTCTTTTCCCATGGATTTCAGGAGAGATTGTTATGCTCAAATGAAGGACCCCCAAAAGACCACCAGAGACCAAGATCAATGTTAGAACCAAAAAGGTTTTTATTGCAAGCTAGGTCAGTCCTCCACACACATAGCAACTGGTGGCTTAGAGGACCTGAGCCCAGAGTTTTCAGAAGTTTTATAACTCTTTGGGGAAGGCAGGAACCCCACATACATTATAGCATCTCTTAGCAAATCATCACATACCTTGGGAAAATCATAGACAACTCTATAATATGATTAGCACATTCACTGGTGGGAACAAGTTGGGTAAGGATGATTGGTTAGTACAAGATGGGGATTCATTTGAACAGATTGGCTTTGGCCATGAGGGGGGTATATTCTGCACTATATGGTTTCCCAAAATGTTATCAACCACCATAAACTACTACTGGAAGTGTCATTTGGAATCCCAGGAATTTTCCCTGTCTCATGCTGATTGGTGGATGCTAGGGGGTTGCTATGAATCCCCACCTAGCCTGACTGAGTCAGGGACACCAGGCACAGCAGATCTTTCCTGTTATTTGTAGATAAACAACTCAGCAGGGTGGGTATGAGCCTAGGAGTGCTCGGGTGTGTCTTTCCAAGGATAAGAGTCATGCCCCCTTCTTTGGACAGTCTTTGCTCTGAGGTAGAGGCTGGTTTTCACTTTTACCTTATGTTTTTTATGTTCTTTTTAGCTGTAGCTGGACACAATACCTTTATTTTATTTATCTATTTTTATGTAGTACTGAGGATCGAACCCAGGATCTTACACATGGGAGGTGAGCACTCTGCTGCTCAGCCACAATCCCATCTACTTTTGTGTTGTTTTTATTGGGCACTTTTTCTTTAGGGGTTTTCCTCTCAGTTCAAAGTTCAACCTGTCACCTAAAAAAAACAGAGATCAAAAAATAAATATATAAAATTTGATAATTATTGTCATTATTTTATATTAAATCCTGAATAATATGCAAGCATATATAACCCATAAACTCAAATTACTTTATATGTAAGTTTAAATGAAAATTTTCTGTTGGTTGGGTTAGTTCCCACTTATGGGAAATAACCTTGCCTTAAAATCACAGCAGCCTGAGACTCTGGGGTACATTTCTCAGATCAAAAAAAAACAGCACTCAAAGACCTGAGATTCTAGCCTTTATTCATGCCTGGATTGGATAATATTCCCTGTCACTCAAAAAATTGTTCACTTCTCTCAGATTCAATGTTCATGATCTGAAGCCTTTTCCAATCAAGAGCATTTTGTGGGAATTGTCCAATCGTGTGTCATCAGGGAGGATGGGCTTTTCATTTCTTATCTCCTGAGTCCTCCATTATTGCCATCTGTAGTCTCACTCTTCAGAGTCACATGTTGTTCTGCTTTGCAGAAACTGAGGATCCCAAGTAGCCCTACTTCTGAGAACCAGGAAATGGTGAGTGTGCATTGGCCTAGCAAGGGAGGCTGGTGAAGAAAGACTATTGAAACCACAAGACTGGCTGTGTTGAAAACAGGAGCTAGCAGATTGGGACTCTGGGCAGTCTCTGGAGTCTGCAGGCTTAACTCCTCCAACCAGATGGGGAACATGTCAGTGGCAGAGACTCTTTGCTGCCTTCCTTATACTCAAAGGGAATTCTCAAAATCTGCATAAAATACTATGTAGCAGGTGTGTTTCTGCATCCCAGTGTCTTACCAGATGCTGGAGATTGAAAGGTGGAATAATTATCAAAATCAAATCTCCAAGGTCCATTTTCCTGCAGGAGAAGAACTGTCAGTTTGAGGTACCTAATTTCCTTTTGAGCTAGCTAATTTTTATTTTGAGATTCTTTTATTTTTAATTTGTTCATTATTATTATTTTGTTAAAGTTAGGTGAACTCAGAGATACTGTACTACTTAGCCATATCATTGGTATTGAAGCCAGATTTATAGATAGGTAGTTAGTGCAGTTAGGCAAATTCGGTCTAATATCCAGTAAAATCAAGAATGAACACCATATTGAGAAGGGAGTCCAGGATAACAGGAATTGAAAATGTCCCCAAGGCCCTGAGCCCATCCCTAGGAAATTTTAATGAAGCAGCTCACAGCTATCATGGTGATGCTAATCCAAAAGCCTTTCCAGCCCAGATTACTCCTTCAGCCCACCTGACCTCCACACTTTGGGTCTTCCAACCTACATTCCAACACTGCAAGATAACAGAACAAAGGACAGAAATGTGACAGGAATGTGGGATAGCTGAAGGAAGACTTTAGGTATAAAAAAGCTAAAAAGACCGTAGTTTTAAAAAAATCCCTTTCATGGATTTTACCTCTTTGGTCCCCTTTTTCTTCTGGGAAGAAGTTCTTTCTACTGTCCTTTAATAAAGCTTTTACTTTCCACTCTAAATGTACCTGGTGCACTACTCTGGTGTTATACTTCAGCATTGGGGAAGCAAGGACTCTTCATCAGTAAACAGCCCTAGCAGGTTTACATTTATTTTGAGAAAGGCCCTAGCTAAGTTGCTGAGATTATTTTTGTTATGGTTTGATTTATCTAGTATTTGCTATTGCAATAAAGCACACTGTTTTTACATACATATGTATTCATATGGGGATCTTATTTATATTGTAATTTTTTTATTATTGCAATATTATAATTTCACACCATATATGAATAGTAGACCATGATAAGTTCTTTTTTTTGCTCTTATAATTGAAAAGGTTTTTGGCTAAAGTTACATATAACTTTGTAGATAAATTTTAAAAATTTATGCTTTGGTTTCTTACTTTATTTAAAGCTTGATGATTTTTTTATTATTGCATTATTCTTGTATTTAATAGTAAGGTTTATTTTGACATAACCATAAAACATGAAATATAATTTGCTCCTCTTCAGTATCCAGTAGTTCCCCTTTCCCTATTCTCCTATTTTCTTCTATCATATATTTATATATAGTTTTTTGAATTAATGCTTTATAGAATACACATAAAAGTAGACTTCACTGTGATATATTCATATTTGTACCTAGAAGTTTTGGTGAGATATATTGTCGGTTAATTTGGGGGAAAATCATCACCTTTGTAATGATGAGTTTTATTATTTACATGGGATGTATAATTCAGTCTTTTATGTGCTTTTTGTGAGTTTTATTTTCTCATAAGTTCTACATATTTTGTTTCTAAAAATGTACACATGTGAAATACCACTTGCATAAGGCACCTATGTAAAATTTATACACAGTGTTTTATGCTCTTTTTTAAACTGGATATATTATGACATGTGACTGTCCCAAGGGACCATTTTTCCTACAGATTATTATTTATATCTTCCAAGATGTATATTGTATTGAGCCATGCCCTTGGGCTTCAAGTGTTTGGATGAGTACCATTGCATACTTACATGTTATCATGATCACATATGCTCTAATTTCAGTAAGTCTCTGTGATGGGGAGTATCATGTATATTCAATAGCAAAATAGTTTCCACAAATAGATACTAATTTAAACTCCTTTTGAGTTAATGATTATTAATTTTTTTAAATGTTCATCAATATTACTTAATTTTTCTCATGATGGGTTTTATTTTTTGTTTCTTAAATTTCTGAAGATTTTGAATTTTTATAGTTAAGAAACATCTGATTTATAAATTTGAAGTT
Source organism: Ictidomys tridecemlineatus (assembly GCF_052094955.1). Lineage (NCBI taxonomy): Eukaryota > Metazoa > Chordata > Mammalia > Rodentia > Sciuridae > Ictidomys > Ictidomys tridecemlineatus. Next base: position 192,479 of record NW_027524565.1, read on the forward strand.
CAAACTTCTGTCTTTTATATAATTTTGGCTTAAAAGATGAGAAAAGGATTCAAAAATGCAGCTAGAGATTGATTTCAAATAAATAAAAACTTTTAAATTATTTTTTAAAATTGACTTTTTTTTTACTCATCATTTATTATAGGTTTCTTGTATAATTGTAAGGGTAGATTATTTAAAGTGGATTCTAGGGCTTATCTTTGTTAATTACTACAGGAAAAATAAATAAGAAATTTCTCTACACTATGGCTGCAGGAAAATAAATAAATTTCTTTAATATCATATGATAATAAAATTGTTAAATGATATTTACTAAACATACACACCTTAAAAATTTTTTTCTGTAATATTTTTGGCAGTGAATTATGAATTCTATTATGCAGACTTTGGAATTTAATATAAAATCATATAGAACAAATTTGGCCAATCCTAGAAATATTCATACATAATTTGTTGTTTACCTTATGAAATGTTGTGGAGATAGCAACTAATGAACATGTTTAATTTTAGAAATAGTTACTTTTTTGCTTTTCAGTTTTTATAAGCCTTTTAGATTTATTTCCTTACTGAATCACTCAGGGCCACTGAGGTTTTTTTTTTTTTTTTTTTTTTTAATCTCGAGTCATTTACCCTTCTAAGAAATCTGTCTTGTGAGCTCTGTTTCTGAAGAGTTTCTTAATATGAAAGAGAAAAAAGTATTTATGTTGCCCCTGAAATATATTCTCAATGCACTCTCTTCAAAATGCAGAGAAAATAATATTTCCCCAGACTGACATCCCTGTGTCAGGAGCTGACAATACATTGATGGTCTTTGAAGAAATTCCATACAGTTCTGTCTCTGGGTAGTTTTCTTTGGGCTGCTGAATTGCCATTTAGTATCCAGATACCCATGTTTTTTCATCTGTACTATGGGAATAATTATAGAGGGCACAGATGAATAATGCTCTTCATGAGGCTATAAATACCTGTATATTCTGTAGTGCACAGCTGACAAAGCCCCTGGAATACACTGCAGATTTTATTTGGTTAACCATTATCTGCCACTCACATAAATTTTCTTTCAAAAGCTTGTAATAACCTTTTCACTTTAGGCATCCATGTAATCCACATTCCAAAGTATAAAAGTTTGAATCTTTCTTTTCTTAATTCCAGGTTCCATTTCTCTTGTGGTTCAATGTGGTACAAATAATTATGTTTTTTTTCTTTCTTTTACACTGCATTTCTAATAAAAATGTTCTCTGCTCTAAACCTATATTTCCGATGTCCAGCTATGTTTAGAAAATGACATAGATAATTGTATTTGACAATTTATAAAGGAGAGTTGAGAATAATACTTGCTCGTGTTTCCCCTCCTTAGAAACTGAACCAGAAGTGTTCTTGGTACTGAAAAGGGAGGGCCATAACCAATCATATATATTTAAAAAAATGTTGATTAATTGTATATTCTCTTCTAAAAACTCTGTTCAGATCCTTGGCCCATTTCTTGATTGGTTTATCATCATCATCATCATCATCATCATCATCATCATCATCATTACTATTAGTATTATTTGCTTAGTCTTTTGAGTTCTTTATGTACCCTAGAGATTAGTGCTCTGTCTGATATGTGAGGGGTAAAATATTCATCCTAAAATATAGGCTTTGTCTTCACCTCACAGATTGTTTCTTTTGCTGAGAGTAAACTTTTTAGTATGATTCTATCCCATTTATTGATTATTTGTCTTAATTCTTGTTCTATCAGTGTCTTATTAAAGAAATTGGGGCCTAATCCCACATGATGAAGATTAGAGCCTGTATTTTATTCCATTAGACACAGAGTATCTGGGTTAATTCCTAGGTTCTTGATACACTTGGAGTTGAGTTTTGTGCATCGTGAGAGATGGTGGTTTGTTGAAGAGGCTATCTTTTCTCCAGTGCATGTTTTGACACCTTTGTCTAATATATAATAATTATAATTTTGTGGGTTAGTCTCTGTGACCTGTATTCTGTACCATTCATCTGCAGTATTTTTTTTTTCAAATGCAAGGCTGTTTTTGTTACCACTGCTCTGTAGTATGGTTTAAGGTCTGGTATACTGATGCCACCTGCTTCACTCTTTCTGCTAAGGGTTACTTTAGCTATTCTTGATCTCTTTTATTTTTCCAGATAAATTTCATTGTTGCTTTTTCTATTTCTATGAGGAATGCCATTAGGATTTTGATCAGAATTGCAGTAAATATGTATAGTGCTTTGGTAGTACTGTCATTTTGATAATATTAATTGTGCCTATTGATGAGCAAAGTAGATCTTTCCATCTTTTAAGGTCTTTTTTGATTTTTCTTCTTTAGGTTTCTGTAGTTTTTCTTGTATAGACCCTTCACCTCTTTCATTAACTTGATTCCCAAGACTCTTTTTTTTGAAGTTATTGTAAATGGGGTAGTTTTCTTCATTTCTTTCTCAGAAGATTTTTCACTGATATACAGAAATGCCTTTGATTTATGAATGATGATTTTATATCCTGCTACTTTTCAAAATTTATTTATGAGATCTAGAAGTTTTCTGGTGGAGATATTTGAGTCTTCTAGGTATATAATCATGTCTGGCATTTGCAGGTAAATGGATAGCATTGGAGAAGATAATGCTAAGTGATGTTAGCCAATTCAAAGAAAAATGCCAAATATGAGGAGGCTGACTCATAATGGGGTAGGGAGGGGGAGCATGAGAGAAATAGATGGATTCTCAATAAAGAAGAGGGGTGGGAGGAAAAGAAAAGGGATACGGGATTTGCAAGAATGGTGGAAGGTGATGCAAACCATAATCAAAAGTACATGTACAAAGACACAAAGTTGTATCACCATACTTTATATACAACCAGAGATATGAAAAATTGTGTTCTATACAAGAAATAAGAATTGTAATGCTTCTGTTGTCATTTCTTTAAAAAATTGATATAAATATGAAAAAATTTGTTTATAAATTATATACACTAAATATGTTCATGATATATATAATCTCCTCATGTATGTTTATATATAGATCTAGGGAAATGCAAGTCTCTTTCCTGAATTTTTAAAAATCAATTAATTTTATTAATTTGTTCTAACTTGCTAATAGAGCAGAATACATTTCACTTCATAGTACACAAATGGAGCACAAACTTTTATTTCTCTTGTTGTACAGAAAGTATAGTTACAAAACCCATGTAACTCTACTTTGTGTACAACAAGATTTTCATCTCATTCTGCCATCTATACCATCTCCCATCACCTCACTCCCCTTTGTCTTATTCAAAGTTTCTTCATTTATTCCATGCTACCTCCCACTTCCCTCGTTGTGGTTGTGGATCACCATCCACTTAGCAGAGAAAACCTTAGGTCTTTGGTTTAGGAGGATTGGCTTACTTGCCTTAACATGATATTCTCCAACTCCATCCATTTACTTTCCAATTCCATAATTTTATTCTCTATTAATGCTCAGTATTATTCCACTGTGTAAATAGACCATACTTTCTTTATCCATTCATCTATTGAAGAACATATAGATTGGTTCTGTAGTTTACCTATTGTGAATTGTTTTGCTATGAACATTGATGTGGATATGCCTCTGTATTATGCGGTTTTTAGCTCTGGTTGGTCTAAACTGAGGAGTTGGGTAGCTGGGTAAATTTTGGTTTCTTTCCAAGTTTTCTTAGGAATCTCCTTATTCTTTTCCAGATTGGTGTCACAAATTTAGGGTCCTACCAACATTGTTACAATGGGGCTTTTTCCTCACATCCTCACCAACATATATTTTTGCTTGTATTTTTAATAACTGCCATTCTGATTGGAGTAAGATTAAATTTTGGAGTAGTTTTGATTTGCAATTCTTTAATTGCTAGAGATGTTGAACATTTTTTTAATGATTTATTGATTGTTTATCTTCTAAAAATTGTGTCTCTTCAGTTCCTTAGTCCATTTCATTTAATGATTAGCAAATTTGTTTTTTTAGTATTAAGTTTTTAAAATTCTTTATATATCCTGGAAATTAGGTTTCTACTTGATGTGCATGTGATAAAAATTTGCTGCTATCTCTGCTATCACTTTTCGCCTCACCTTTTTTTTTTTTTTTTTTTTTTTTTGCTGAGAAGAATATTTTCAGTTTGAATTCATCCCACCTAGTGACTCTTGTTTCTATTTCTTGTGCTTTAGTAGTATTCTTAAAGAAGCAAAATTTCAAATCCCCTACCTGGGATTACAGGTGTATGACATCTTGATAGCAACACAATTCATCTTCATTTCAAGCTCACTTTCTTGAGGGGATTTCATCCTAGAAAGAAAAAGAAAATATTATAGACAGGCCATTGGGTCTAAGGCCATGTAATAAAAATAAGAATATTCTATTAGTCAATTTAAATAATAGACTAAAATCTTTGGATCTGGGGAAATATATATATATTACAAACATACATACACACACACACACACACACACACACACACACACACACACACACACCATACACTTTCTGGTGAAATCTCCTTGCCCTGACTCAGGGCAGTTTATCTCTAGTTTTTTATATCTCAGGAGAAATCTTGGTAAAAAAATAAATGTATCATTCACCTGTAGAATAAAAAGAAGTGATTATGTCCTTCATCTTCCTGAACTCAGGATAAGCATAACTCTCAAATATCGTTCTGTGAACTGAGATTTTCTGGAGTCTTGACATAGTTTTGAGGGTGCTGTTCCAAAAATACATATACTTTATTAGTAATACTTTGAATACATAATGGTAATTTTCACATAGTGGAAATTATGGGTTATACTATAAAATTCAATTTTACTATTTTTATATGAATTCTAAAAAAATAATTATCTTTCCACCTCATATAATTTTAATGTTCAATCTGTTTCCATACAAGAGAAGTTAACTGAAATTTTACAAGATTGTCACTGTATTATTTCCATCCATAAATAATATATTTTCATATATAATCTACACACTCAAAAGGCCTAATATGCAAGTTTAAATGCAAATGCTTTTCTGGGTTGGCTGGATTTTACTTCTCCAAGGATACCTTGCCATATATTCGATGCAGCCTGAGGATCTGGATTTCAATTCCCAGATCCTCAAAATAAATAAATAAATAAATACATACATACATACATAAATAAATATACAGACAAGACCTTACAATTGTGACATCATTTATTTCTGAATTTGAGGTTATCTCCTGATTCTCAAAAAACTTACTAGGTTCAGATTGAGCATATGAAGACATAAGTTGTGTCGAATCAGGACCCCTTATATAAGCATTGCCCAATCTACACATATTCAGTAAAGAGAAGCAAGTTTTGACCATCTGGTGTCAAGTCTGCCAGAGTGGGTATCCACTTCTAGGCTTCATCACTTGTGTTCAGTGAACATGATTTTTTTTCTCTTGTATAGGTACTTTGTGATTTATAGAGAGTACATGTGGTTTTTAAAAATAGAGTAAATGTTGAGTGTGCAGTGAAATCCTGAGACTGGATGGTGAGTCAGGTTGAAACTGGCTGCACTGAATATGGTGGGAACTGGCAATGGTTTGCTAGAATCCCTGGTGTAATCTTTGGTTTCTGCATTTCTGTGTCTTTTTCTGAGAAAGGTCAGCCATGAATTTCCACTGGCCAGTCAACTGGATCATATATTAACAGTAGACAGTGGAAGTCCTATAGTATCCTATAGAATATCTTCAGCCCCTATCTTAAATTCTATGTGAGAACATTTGTGGCAATATTTCCAAATCTTCTCAGATTGTGTTGTGGATTCTGGAGTGAGGAGATCATTATAATCACAAATCCATATGTTTTTTCCTCCAGGAGCAGGGTGAGACACTATATAGGTATCTCATTTTTTTTTCTCCTTAATTCATTCTCCTTCTTTTTGGAGATTGTGGTATTGTGGATTTAGCCAGAGGTACTGTACCACTTTGCTACATACCTGGTACTTTTAAATTTTTTTTTTATCTTCAGACAGTTGCAGAGTGTGATTTTAAATTTATGCCTCTGTATTGTGAGTTGCTTGTATAGATAAAATTTTAGCTTTCTGTTCAATGACAACTTCCCCCTTTTCCAGTATTATCAGTTACATTTTTGCAGTATTATCAGTTATTTTACCCATATTATATTTGAAATGAACATGGTATTTTCAATTGTTAGACCAAAAACTGGATGAGACTTTAAAGTATTTTTATCTCTCTGGGTGCAATTATACATGCATATTAATTCCAGAGACTCAAGTGGGCTAAGTCATTAAGATTGCAATTTCAAGGTAAACATCAGGAACTTAGGTAGACTAATTAGACAATTAGAAAAACCTGTCTCATAATTTTAAAACATGGCTGGGTATGTAGCCCAGAATTAACATGCTGCTCTTTCAAATCCCCAGTACTGTAGAAAAAGAATTTTTTTTTGTTGTTTATAAGCATTTTACATAATTGAAAAGTAAAGAAGAATCACTTGATCTTGGAAAAACCATGTGTTTCTATTCTTCCTTTGTGTCTCCAAAGGCAGACAACCTGTCAGAATGTCTTTATGCTCATTTGTGAAATGTGTATGAGAGCATTCTCATTCCATACTCTGGTATTTTCCTGGAACTGTGTTTCAGAACTATGTAATATGAGGATGCCACAGCTGGAATATCTAATGTCTCTCATAAGTCCAGACCAGTACTTGGGGCTTTTCTTGTTCAAGAGCAGTATAAATGTAGAGAGCTTAGTTTCTCAAGAAATAACTTATAGAACTCTCATCTTCCATTTTATTAAAAATGTCTTCACTAATTTTATAGTCTAGTACAGTGTTTCTTTCTTCCATATTCATATAATTGGAGTACTACTTACTTTTCCACTTTTTGAGAGTAGCCATTCTAACAGCTGTGCTCATGCAGAAGATCTTATAGTTGGATGGTGAACTAAAATTCTGATGCAAGCTTTTTAGATTCCAGGGTGCCTTATGCTCACTGGAAAAAAAAATTGATATACACCTATTTTAGAAATAAAGAGGCATCTGTGATTGTAACCATTTTTCTTCACTAATAATCAAGATTTTAGCCCATTACAATGTTTGCACACCAATGTGAAAACACTTCTTTTTGTGCTAGGGAGATTTGCACCTGCACAGTTACCAGTGCTTTCAATGCTTTGAGGTTTCAGGTGTAGTCCATTGAGTGGAAAAAGCTAATATCTGGAGAAATTGCTTACAGAAAGAATGGGTTAGGTCTGATGTTATTAGTAAAGTGAGCTGGGTGAGAGAGCTCAAGAAGTGCTAAACTGCCACTTTGGCTTTCAGTTGTGATCTGTATTCCTCTTTTAATATTTTGGTAATGTCTAGATAAAAGTTCAACTGTCAGCAACAGCTATTTGCATTTTTAGAAAATGTTGGTAAATTCCTCTAAGGGATTAAGGGGTTCCCTTAAGATTTAACACCTCTTTCACTCTGATCTAATGGAATAAAGCCACTGGATCTTGCATGGCCATAGAAAACCACTTATTTTTTTTTTCCTTCCTGGAGCAAATACTCATGTATATCTTATTTCTTCCTCTGTGTGTACAGATAAATTAGCATTTAAACTACAGGCAATTTAGAGTTAAATAATATATTTCAAACCCAAATCAATCTTCCTTTATTTATATTAACCCTGGATTTGGGCATTTTGTTCCAGTAATTTTGCATATTGCTCAAATTAGAAAAATCTTCAAGTGCATTCTACTTATGTCTTTTTTTTAAAGAGAGAGAGAAAGAGAGAGAGAGGTTTTTTTTAAAAGAGTGAGAGAGGAGAGAGAGTTTTTAATATTTATTTTTTTAGTTTTTGGCAGACACAACATCTTTGTTTGTATGTGGTGCTGAGGATTGAACCCGGGCTGCACGCATGCCAGGCTAGCGCGCTACCGCTTGAGCCACATCCACAGCCCCTCTACTTATGTCTTGCTCGATATTTTTATTTTCAATTTTCCAATTTGTGTGCCTCTAAATCCTTTATGGGTTTTAGATGAACTCAAAACAGGAGTATGTATTTATTTGGTGTATCCATAAATGGAGGGAGGCTTATATTATGCTTTTATTTATTTTTATTTTATTATTTAAAATCATCTCTCTTTATATCTGATGTTTGGTGGATGCTTCTTTATAATTCCAGTGTCACACACATTCTGCATACAAGTCGCTTTTGTAATCTATGCCTTTTATTCTAACATCTACCTTGAGGTTGGATTGTAGCATTCACTTACATTAAATATTTTATTGATATGTTTTGATTTATACACTTATAATAATTATCAGTAAAAAGATATTTGCATACATATAAATTGCCCTAAGTAGTTTTCTGTATTGTGATTTCTTTATCTTAAAATTACTACACTGTTGTAATATTTTAACATGCATTATTGTCAGGTAATGATCACTAGTACATTTGCTCTTATATATGAGAGAGTTCTTGTCTAATTTTATATACAGTCAACTTTCCAGGAAAATTTTAGAAGTTGTTGCTTTGATTTATTCTTTAACAAAAAGTAAAGAATGGTAAAATTATGACCAGTTTTTATTAAAGGGTACCTTGAGAAAAGTGATCATTTGTATAATAGTTTTATCCTTTGTAAATATGTTGAATATTTGAGTCTTTTATGTTCTTTTCTGTATTTTTATTTTCTCAAATACTGCATATTCTTTTGTAAACATACTTGCATATGAAATGCAACATTCATGTGACATCAGCATAAAATATACATGGTATTTTATTGTATTTGTCAAACTGGATATAATATATCAACAAATATTCTAGCTCCTAGAATTTACATTTTAAAAAATTTAGTAATTATTTCTTCCTCTTTAGCCATGCCCCTTGGTTTCAACTCTGGAAGAATGTGGCTGTATTCTCATGTACAGTTGCTGTAATTTTAGTCTTTGATTACTGTGTGGGTGTGTCATATACATATGATTTACAAAATATTTTCTGCAAATGGATAATAAAAGCTTAAATTATTATTTTCCTTTTTTGTGAATGCATTTATTCCACATATTCATCAATACTATTTAATTCATCTATATGATGTGATTTTATTCAATGTTATCTAATTTCTAAAGATTTTTAGTTTTTATGATTATTGAACACTTACATATATACTTTTTAATGTGACTCTTCAATAATTTCTTGTTTTTCTTTTGCAATCTGTTTTATTTGTTCTTCTTATAAGCATTTGATTATATGTAAGGAAATTAGGGTTTTTTTCCCTTGTCAGTTTTGCAGCTTTTAATGTAATCATTTTGATGAATACATTTTTTATTAATATTTTGTAATTCATAATTTTAAGTCTATTATATTATATAATTTTGAAAAAAAAACTATTTTTTTCTTTTATGATATTAGGAATTCAACCAAAGTGTCTTAATGCTGAGCATATTCTCAGCTCTGTTTTAAATTTTATTTCCAGATGGGGTTTGCTCAATTACTTCAGTTGGCCTTAAATTTTGAACTTCATGCCTTAGACTCCAGAATAGTAGATATTTCAGGTGTGCACCCTATCGTTTGTATATAAACTTTTGGGCTTTGTTCTTTCTTATATATTTCAGTATTATTTATTAATAACTTATATTCTGCATTTAATATGTCAAAATATGTTGTTATGTTTTATGAGTGAAGGGATAAAATAGCATTTTATTATCACACTCTTTTCCCAATATCCTAGCATGTTTTAAGAGTTTTGTTGATGGTGTTTTCTGTAGTTCCACCATCTATATTATTATGAGATTTACCCTGATTGATTTTACTTCATAAAATCAATCATGTGGCATCATGGTATTTTGGTCAGCAGTTGACTTTATGTACAACCATGGATCTAGCAAATATATTAGCCATGTACTAGTCTATACCATCTAGATTCTGTCATTGCACTCAGAGAATTGGAAAATTGCAGAAGATTTTTAGGATAAATGTTCCAAAGTGTATTTCCATAAAGCGAGAAATCATTATATATGCCTATATTTGCAATTACATACTATATAATTGATATATTTTTTTTATTTTTTGAATTTTCAAATTTGCTAGTGCTTTTTTAATTGTATCTGCTTTAACCCTAAAGAGAGAGATAGAAGAAGATCTTAGAAGATGGAAAAATGTACCCTGTTCATGGATAGGCAGAATCAACATCATCAAAATGGCAATATTACCTAAAGTTCTCTACAGGTTCAACGCAATGCCAATCAAAATCCCAACGGCATTTCTTGTAGAAATAGATAAAGCTATCATGAAATTCATATGGAAAAACAAAAGACCCAGAATAACAAAAGCAATTCTAAGCAGGAAGTGTGAATCAGGCGGTATAGCGATACCAAATTTCAAACTATATTACAGATCAATAGTAACAAAAACAGCATTGTACTGGTACCAAAACAGGCAGGTGGACCAATGGTACAGAATAGAGAACACAGAGACCAATCCACAAAATTATAACTTTCTTATATTTGATAAAGGTGCTAAAAGCATGCAATGAAGAAAAGATAGCATCTTCAACAAATGGTGCTGGGAAAAATGGAAATCCATATGCAACAAAATGAAGCTGAACCCCTTTCTCTCGCCATGCACAAAAGTTAATTCAAAATGGATCAAGGAGCTAGATATCAAATCAGAGACTCTGCACCTGATAGAAGAAAAAGTTGGCTCCGATCTACATATTGTGGGGTCGGGCTCCAAATTCCTTAATAGGATGCCCATAGCCCAAGAGTTATATACAAGAATAAACAAATGGGACTTACTTAAACTAAAAAGTTTTTTCTAAGCAAGCGAAACAATAAGAGAGGTAAACAGGGAACCTACATCCTGGGAACAAATTTTTACTCCTCACACTTCAGATAGAGCCCTAATATCCAGAATATACAAAGAACTCAAAAAATTAAACAATAAGATAACAAACAACCCTATCAACAAATGGGACAAGGACCTGAACAGACACTTCTCAGAGGAGGACATACAATCAATCAATAAGTATATAAAAAAATGCTCACCATCTCTAGCAGTCAGAGAAATGCAAATCAAAACCACTCTAAGATACCATCTCACTCCAGTAAGATTGGCAGCCATTATGAAGTTAAGTAACAATAAGTGCTGGCGAGGATGTGGGGAAAAGGGTACACTTGTACATTGCTGGTGGGACTGCAAATTGGTGCGGCCAATATGAAAAGCAGTATGAAGATTCCTAGGAAAGCTGGGAATGGAACCACCATTTGACCAAGCTATCGCCCTTCTCAGTCTATTCCCTGAGGACCTAAAAAGAGCATACTATAGGGATACTGCCACATCAATGATCATAGCAGCACAATTCACAATAGCTAGACTTTGGAATCAACCTAGATGCCCTTCAATAGATGAATGGATTAAAAAACTGTGGCATTTATACACAATGGAGTATTACACAGCACTAAAAAATGACAAAATCATGGATTTTGCAGGGAAATGGATGGCATTAGAGAAGATAATGCTAAGTGAAGCTAGCCATTTTTTTAAAAAAAATGCCAAATGTCTTCTTTGATATAAAGAGAGCAACTAAGATCAGAAAAGGGAAGAAGAGCATGAGAAAAAGATTAACATTAAACAGAGACGAGTGGGGTGGGAGAAAGGGAGAGAGAAGGGAAACTGTATGGAAATGTAAGGAGACCCTCATTGTTAGACAAAATTACATATGAGAGTTTGTGAGAGGAAAGGGGAAAAAAAACAAGGGAGAGAATTAAACAACAGCAGATGGTGTAGAGAGGGAAAATTAGAGGGAAGGGGAGGGGGGATAATAGGGTATAGGAAAGGTAGCGGAATACAACAGTCATTAGTGTGGTATTATGTAAAAATGTGGATGTGTAACCGATGTGATTCTGCAACTTGTATTTGGGGTAAAAAATGGGAGTTCATAATCCACTTCAATCAAATGTATGGAAGATGATATGTCATGAGATTTGTAATGTTTTTAACAACCAATAAAAAAATGTATTGAAGATTGAACCCAGGAGTGCTTAACAATAAAGCCACATCCTCAGTCCTTTTTTAATATTTTATTTAGAGACAAAGTATTGCTGAGTTGCTAAGTGCCTCACTAAGTTGCTCAATACAACATATATAAGACAATATTATATATAATATTGTCTTAGAATTTATGATCCATTTTTCTTATCCTCCTTAGTCACTGGAACTACAGTTGTCCATCACTAGTCTGTGCTCATTTACTTTTTAAAAGCACCAACATAGATACTGGTAACTCTGTGTTATGTTTATCTTTAATAGCTTCTAATTTTTCTTTTTTGAGTGATGAGAAACATGTAGGAAACATGGTAGAAGGATGTCATTTTGAGAGATTCATGCTATGTCCTTAGACATGAAGCATTATCGGAGGCTTACTCTGAAGCAGATCAGTTTGTCTGATGATGGATGATAGATTAGATTAGATTAGATAGGTAAGTGATTGATTGATTTGAGACAGATTATAAAGATGATAGATGGAGATAGACAAAGCCAACAGAGCAAAATGTTTTTAAAACTTGAAGTATTTGTATGTTTTTTTTATATTATTTTACCAAATTTTCTGTATGTTTAAAATTTTTCATAAAAAGTTTGGAATAAGTGCTCTAGATTATACCACAGGGGATTCTGTGACCATCTCCTATCTCAGGGAAGGGAGGAAAGCTTCCTTTCTGTCCTTGCAACATTAATCTAATTTCAAAGTATTATCATGTTATTGCCTTTCTCCAAAATCTACATTTATTTCAGATGAAAAGCCAGTTACCTAAAAATCAGAGAATATTTCTGATGTTTTTGAGGTACAACCTGGATGCAAGAAATTTTAGACATGATTCAAAATGATGGTGACGTGGCAAAATGCAGGCGAGCTGCTTCTCTGGAAAGACACCCCTCCCTTGAAGTAAAATACCCTCATAAAGAGAAGCATGATGAGTAACATGCAGTGAGGCTGAAAAAGCTTTGACTATAAGGTAGCAAGATCATATGCTGTGCCTTAAACAGGACTTCCACAGCAGCCTGGGCCAGCCTATTTTGTTCCCAGGTCAACTTGTTGCTGGGTCAAGAAGTCAAACCCTGAATTTGGACACCAGAGCCTCTAATGTTCTCAGCTGATGAACTTTAGTTTTTCAACCAGTTATCCTTTCTATTTCTTGTCTGTCTCCTTCCCAGGTAGCTGCTGGCAAATACCCTTCTCCTTCTCTTTCTACTTTTTGTGCTCAAATCAGTGAAAAACTCGAAAATTAGCATTGAGCTACTGTAAAAGTATATGGATGATTTCTGAAGAAAAAGAGAGAAGAGGAGAATGGATTATGATGGACATTCACAGAACTAATCAAGCAAGCTAAAGAACTTTCCTGAAAGTGTAGAAGTTCAGTGAATGAGATGAAACAAGAAATCCTTAGCAGAATGCCAGGAAGGGATATTTCACATGTCCTTGTGAATATACAGTTGTTGTCTCTAAGTGAAAAAATAAAATAAAATGAAATAACTCATTAGAATAATATACAAACATAAATTAAAGGATCTTCCAAGAATGGCAAGAATAAATGGAGAATATTCATTGCTTTTCCAGATTTGAAAATAGCTATTCAAATGCCCTCACCACAAATGCTAAAAACTCACCTTCCTTCGCATTTATTGCCACCATCTATCTGGAAACAGAACTGCAAGGTAAAGAAAGAGATTTTCAAACTTTATCTAACTTGGTGATATAAATGACATAAGTGAAGATGTCTTTCAAAATAATGTGCTATTTTTCTTGAAATCAAGTATTTCACATGTTTGAAAACTACAGACATCCATGGCTTCTAATATTCTATTTCCTCTGAGTTTATTGCATGATAACTCCTTGGCCACATGTTTCAAAGTAGAGTCTGTATTGCTACAAATTGGAGGGAGGACCCAGAATAGAGGTAAACAAGTTTAAAAATGAAAGTCAGTTTCTTTGCTCTGCCAACGTACTGGAGGATGTTTCCTCTGCCCTTGAAAGCAAAGTGCAAGATCTGCTTCCCAGCAAGGCTTCCAGGTCTCCGAAATCCACACAGTAGGCTAAATTAAAAACTTGTATCATTTTTACTTCCCTTGCCTCCATATGTAATCTCCAGTAAAGTTTGATTAATTCTTTAGTATCTTTCTAATTTTCCCATTATACAACATCACTTTGTCCAATACCCAAGTCAGGTCACTGTTCTCTTTTGTCTCCCAATTTGCCTAGCTGCTTCTTGTCTGAACACTTACAAACCCTCTTCTCCATCAGATACCAAAGCCACATGTTGTGCCTTGAACAGGACTTCCTTGAACAGTGGCCTCAGCCAGGCTACTTCATTCCCAAGTCAACTTGTTCCTGGGTCAAGAAGTCAAACCCTAGATTTGGGCACCAAAGCCTCCTAATGTTCATAGCTCATACTCTTCCTAAAATGAAAATCTAAGACTTGCTTTAAAAATCGTCAGAAACTTAGAGACCTGCTTTAAACACATCCACAGGTTGGCTGGAGATGAAGTTCAAGTTTTTTTCTATGATTTGTTATGCCTTTAGTCATCTGGGCCTTGCTTCAGCTCCAATCCAATCTCTAACCAACCTCCAACGAAACCCCCAGTTCTCACAGCAATCAACCTGAAAATCCTGCAGGTCCTTTGACACACAATTCTTCCTCATACCTAGGATCTTCCCACATGCTTTTCATGACACTCAAGCATCCTCTCCCATCTTGTCATAGCTAATCCCTACTCGCTTTTCAGGTCTTTGCATAAATATCATCTGCTTAGAAAATTCCCCTCCATGGTAGAGCACTTGCCTAGCACATGCGAGGCATGGGGCTCGATCCTCAGCACCACATAAAAATAAATATAGTAAAGGTATTCTGTTCATCTACAACTAAAAAAAAAATTAAAAAAAAAAGACTAAATCAAATCCTGTCTGAATTTCCAGACTGATTTACATGTCAACTTACAGGCCACACAATTGCAGGAACCAATTACCCTGGTAGTGAGAAACACACACACACACACACACACACACACACACACACACACTCCTGTTGATTCTCCTATTAGCCTTATGCTTCTGGACTCCCCTGATTTACATGTGCATCAGTCAGCATGATACATACCAGGGTTTTGATTAACTGCAAACACATATCTCTGCTCATAATGATTCAGAAGAGAACATTTCATGTACTTGCTTACTTAGTCTTTGGAATTTTCTCTTTTGAACAATATTTTCAATCATCTTTCAATCAAGTCTTTGTCCACTTCATGCGATGCTTACAACATAGTAAACACTGTTGAGATTACTATTGTGTTTGAAATGAATGCCTAGAATCAAACCCATAATGCCATGATGCACAAAAACATAAGTGGCATGAAATTTAAATATGATACAGGCTAGCTCCGGAATCCATCCAATTCTTTAAAAATTGGTGAAAAGAATATTTATTCCTTATTTACCTTAAGTGAAAATGGAAGTTCTCAAGGGCCCTCTCTTTCTGCAGCAGTGAAATCCCTTACTGAGAATGCATTTGCAGATTCCACCAGGCAGCTGGAAGGCACAAGCAACTAGAAGACCCTAAGACTTAACTGCCTGAGAAGGCAATTGAATCTGAAACTAAGTACTCTTTATCAGGAATAGGTGAAGCCTTTCATCACCTAAATGATTTAAAATGAATCCCTATACATAAATGTATGTGGGCAACATCACGTACAGTAAGTGCATCGCTGCTTCCTACTATAAAGATGGACTGATTTCAAAAGTAGGAAATTTCTTCTCCTTTACTAAGTTTAATAAAAAAACAGACACCTCTTTCAAAGTGTCTAAATCATCTCATGCCGTGGTCTTAGCCCAATACTGAGAACTAACAGTGTTCCTGTCTCTCCCAGTGGTTGATGGGTCCTGGTATGACCATGTGAAAGGGTGGTAGAAGAATAACACCAGAAAAGCACATGCCAAAGCAAGGTCAGAGTAGAAATTAGAAGTTTATTAAAGGACAGCAGAAAAGACTTCTCCCGGAGGAAGAAGGGGACCCAAGAGGTGAAATCCATGGAAGTGCAGTTGTTTCCCCTTTTTATAGTTTTGGTGATGGAATGCAAGGGGGAAGGGTTAGGACACAGGTGGACCTAATTATCACCATTTGGAATGGGATTATCACTTCTCTGGGATGGGCTATCTCCAAATCTGTTGGGGCTATTGGTTAACACTTCTTTGAGGTGAACTTTGGCCTAGGGCCTTTTTGGGACTTCATTAACATTCTATGGATTGTCCTGTGTTTTCCCTGAGTCATTTCAAGCATGGTCTCCATTTTAGATTTCACTCGATATTAGACCCGACTTAACTACACTGACTACCTAACTTTAAATCTGGCTTGACTAACCCCACCATGATTGTCATGCCTTACACTCAGAAAGAATACTCCAACTCCTAGCTTCCTTCTGATGTGGTAAGATACAGTGCCTATATTAGTTTGTTCTGCATTACATTTGCAGCATACCTGAGTCTGGGTGAATTTTATTTTAAAAAAGATGTCAAACACAAATAGTCTATTAGAGGTACCTAGAATATCTGGTCAGGCTTATTGGGAATATCAGTGTACTAAGAATTGGAGAAAAGATCTCTTTATCTGATGCTCAGAAGCTAGCACAGATAGTCAAAATGAAAAAAAAAAAACCAGGAAATATGTTCCAAATAAAGGAACAAGATCAATTTCCAGAAATCAAGTAATCTACTCAGCTTTTCATTATTATGACAAACTGCTTGAGGCAGGTACTTATAAAGAAAAAGATGTTTAATTTGCTTATTGTTTGGGACACTGAAAATTCAGACAGCATTGTACAGGCTCTGGTAAGGGTCTTTCCCAGTTCCAGCTGCATCACCTTACCGTACAACTCTATTATAAGAATGCAGGTCCAGTGATTTTATGGTGATGTAAAAAGCAGAAAAAAATCCAAACGTCAGAATCCAAATTTTACAACTTTCTCTCAAAAGAATTTACTCCAGGCATTGAAGAAAATGTCTGAAGTGACCTAAGGATCTTCCACTGTGTCTCACATCTTAATGATTCCATGAACTCCTACATCACCACACTGGGGGCTAAAACCTAACCACTTAGTCCCTCAGGAGTCTGCAAATCCATGCCATAGCCCCAACCATAATGAAGTGTAGATATGTAATTTAGCTAAAGAACATTCAAAACATTGCCCATCAAGAGAAGGAGAGAAATGCAGTCTGAGAACTTCAGAAAAGAGATAGAAAATATTAAAATGTACCATACATAAATCATCACACTGAAGACTATAATATCTGAGCTCAAAAATTTAACAGAAGGGCACAACAACAGACAAACTCAAGCAGACAAAAGGATTAGTGAACTTGAAGATAAATCTCTGGAAATCATCCAATCAAAGAAACAAAAAGAAAAAAAAAGACAATAAAGACAGCCAAAGGAGCTTATGGAATGCCATCAGCAGTATACTGTATGCATTATCCATGAACATATAAAAAGAGAGAAAGAAATTGGAAACATATTCAAATAAATAATGAAAGAAAAAAATAAAAGTAAAGATCTAATTAAAGGAAAAGAGAGAATTTTGAAAGCTGCAAGGGAAAAGTGACTTGTTACATATAAGAAAACATGCACAATAATATTAACAAAATTGTCAACAGGATCCAGAGACTAGAAGGAAATAGGATAGCATCTTTTAAAATTTAAAGGAGGGGGTGTGGCTCTGTGGTAGGGCATTAGAGTACCATACACAAGGTCCTGAGTTTGATATTTGAGAGGAGGGGATGTGGGGAAGGAGGAGAAAGAAAGAAGGAGGAGAAGGAGGAGAGGAGGGGGAGGAGGAGGAGGAAGAGGAAGGGGGAGAGAAAGAAAGGAAGGAAGGAATAAAGAACAAACTTGCTAACCAAGAACATGTATCCTGTTTTAAAATAAAATCAAGAGGACATCAAAACTTTCTCAGATAAACAAAAAGTAAAGGATTTTTTTTTTACCATCAAATCTACCTTATAAGAAAAGCTAAAAGAAATCCTTCATGCTGAAGGGAATGACCAATAAGCAGCAATATGAAAATACATGACAATATAAAACTCACTAGTAATAGTAATTATATAGTCAACCCCACAACACTCTACTGAAATGTTGGTATGGAAATTACATCTCAAATATAAAAATTTAAAAACATTTTTTTAAAGTTCCAAATTATTTTCAAGAAATATAAGCTACAAAAGCAAATTGGAGGAGTAAAAGTGCAAAGTTTGTGCAAGTGATCAAAACACAGATGTTATCAGAGTAACATGTCCTATTATTAATATCATTAGTGTAAAGTGTTTTATATAAACTTCATGGTACCCACAGAGTATGAATATTTACTAGAAACACAAAAAAATTTAAAAATTGAAAGCACACTATGATAGAAATCATCAAATTACAAAATAATACAGAAAGAGAGGAATAAAAGAACAAAGAATCAACAAACTTCCCCAATTCACGAGTTCAGAATAAAATTAATTAGATCTATAAATAAATTTATTATAATTTTTTTAAAAAGAATCAACAAACTAACCAGAAAATACAATAGTAAGCATTATCTAGCAATAGTATTTTAGAATATAAATGAATTAAAATCTCTAATAAAGAGAAACTGAGTGATTGAACATATTTGAAAACAAATGAGCAACGCTGGAGTCTTCATAATACCTGATTTCAAATTAAACTATTGAGCTATAGTAACAATAACTATATGGCACTGTCATAAAAACAGAATCATAAACCAATTGTACAGAATAAAAGAGACAAACCCACATATCTATCATCATGTAACCCTTGATAAATGTGCCAAAAACATAAATTGGAGACAAGATAGCCTTTTAAACAAATACTGTGGGGAAAACTGGTTACCCATATGTAGAAGAATGAAACTAGACCCTAATCTCTCACCCTGTACAGAAATCAACTCAAAATGGATCAAAGACTTAGGAATTAAGACCAGAAACTATCCAACTCCTAGAAGAAAATGTGTGTTCAACACTGCAGAATATAGGTCCAGGTGATGTTGTTCTCAAATGAACATCTAAAGTTTAAGAAATAATTTTAAGTGTTAATAAATTAGGGGCTAGGGTGGTAGTTCAGTAGTAGAGTGTTCACCTAGCATGCATGAAGCACTGGGTTCCATCCTCAGCACCACATAAAAATAAAAAAAAATGTGCCAATCTAAAAATAAAGAATAAATACTAAAAAAAGAGTTAATAAATGAGATGGTATCAAATTAAAAAGCTACTGCATATAAAGAAAACAATTGAGAATATGAAGAGAGAACCCACAGAATGTGATGAAAGCTACAGAGGATTAATATCAAGAATATATAAAGAACTCAAAAATTTAATGGCAAAAACCTACAATAACCCAATTAATAAATACACAAAGGAATTAAACAGACACTCTCAAAAAAGAAGTACAAATGGCCAATGTATATATGAACAAATGTTCAACATTATTAGCAATTAAGGAAATGCAAATCAAAATTACACTGAGTTTTCATCTCACACCAGTCAAAATAGCAGTCATCAAGAATACAAACAATAAATTCTGGAAAGAATGTGGAGAAAAAGGAACTTTTACATTGTTGGTGGGATTGTAAAATACTAAAAACCACTATGGAAATCAATATGGATCTTCCTCAAAAGACTAGGAATGGAACTATCATATGAATCAGCTATACCACTCTTTAATTCTAAAGAATTAAAGTCATCATAACACAGTTATACAAGCAGTTCCATGTTTATAGAAGCACAATTCACAATAGCAAAACTGTGGAACTAGCCTAGTTGTCCATCTACAAGTAGATGGATAAAGAGAATGTAGTATACATACACAGTGGAGTTTTATTTTGCCATAAAGAAAAATGAAATTATGTCATTTTTAGGAAAAATGAATGAAACTTGAAATCATTATTTTAAGTAAAATAAGCCAAACTCCAAAGGTCAAGGGTCATATGTTTTCTCTCACATGTGTAAGCTAGAGAAGAAAAAAGGTAAAGAAACATGGTGATGGTGATGGGTATCTCATGAAAACCAAAGGCAGATCACAGAGTAGACAGAGTAGAGAAAAGAGACCAGGAGGAGAGAGGAGGAGAGGGAAAGAGGAAATACTGCAAAATGATATTGGCCAAATTATATTGTTATATTGTATGCATGTATGAATATATAACAACAAATCCCACCGTTATATGCAACCATAATGAACCAGTAAAAAATATGGAAAAAATAAAAACAAAACAAAACAAACAAACAAAAAACTCAACCATAGGCTACAAGAGACCAATTCCTTCATTAGTTCCATTTTGCTTATAATTGAACAGATGGAAAAAGGCATTCCACACAAATAGGAACCAAAGACAGCAGTGTTATCTATACTTAAGTCAAACAAAAATATACTTTAACTAAAAATCTGTATCATTATAATGACAAAGGATAAATTCACCAAAAATATAAAACAGTTATAAATATATATGCACCCAACATCAGAGAATCTAAATATATAAAGCAAATGGCAGATCAACAGACGGAAGAAAGGTGAAGCCTATATTACCACTCCATGTCGGTGTAGGCAGATCTGGGCTGGGCCTGGGCTGGGCCTGGGCTGGGCCTTGGCTTCCACAGTGGTCTGCTGGACTCTCAGAATTCTCTATTAAGTGAAAGCCAACTAAATGGAGTAAATTAGAACATTTCCTCTACCACCCTTGGAATTCATCCGTTCATGACCAACTAATATAAAAATTGTCTCTGGCAAACATTATATCTGCATATCCTTGCAGGAATTAAATAAAGGGCATAATACTGAGATTCCAGTTTATAACAAAGGCTGATATTTTGTTTTGCTTTATTTTGTTTTTAAAATTTTTCAATTGACAGAATTTTTATTCATTCAGAGGTTAGAATATGATAACTTGACACATGAATACAATGCATATTGGTCAAATCAGGGTAATTAGCATTTGTCTTCTCAAACATTTACCATTTTTCTGTGTTGGAATCTTCAAAATCTTCACTCCTAATTATTTTGAAATAGATAATAAGTTGTTGTGGACTTTGGTTACTCTACTGTTTTGTTTTGTTCTGTTTGTGCTATTGTGTAGCAGTTTTGATTTAGCTTCCGTGTGAGTGATTTTCCTGTGCCTCTACCTTTTGTTCAACTATTTTCTAATTGATTTATGAAGTATGGATCTATTCATATATTATATATTTATGTGTGCATTTAATTTTTTCCAGTCTTCTATGTTTATAATTTATCATGCAGAGAATTTTCTCTTTTCTGAAATTTTCAGGCTTTATAATTATCTTCTTGTATAGATTTTGATATTTATTTCAAGACTAAGAAGATATTCATTCATCTCTTGGGGCATTATGAAGCATTTGATTCAAGTCTCCAGTCCATCCATAATAGTATATAGTGTCAGGTGGGGATCTGTCTCTTTCCCAATTTTTCAAACAATAATCAAACAACATGTTATTTTCCAGAAACTGGGATTCTACTTTCACTCTTTCTAAAGCTATGAATAAATATATTCTCTTCCATTAAGAATATATATTTTCTATGACAATGCCAAACTTTGGAGAAAATAATATCTCTTCTCCCTTATTTTTTTATTTTTCAATTTCATTTTAATTTAATGTAATCATTCTTTCATGGGCTGGGATTACAGCTGTGTTAGAGCACTTGCTGAGCATGTATAAGGCCCTGAGTCCAACTGCAGCACCATACACACAAAATATTTTTCATATGAAAGTTCTAATATTTTCAGGGTCAAAAGAGAAATAGCAATTTGATTGAAAGTATTATATCTCTAATTTTAAAAATATTTCTATATTTTTACATACTTACATTAAATCTTTACTTACAGAAATATGTAATTTTATTATACATATAAAATTTTCTTTGTCTAACAATCTTTTCATATTGATACAAACATATTTTGTTAATTTTATTTTTAATTTTTTTGCAATCAGGAAAGGAAAATTCTGTATATTTTCTATATATTTTCCAACTTTTTCTTCAGTGGTATCATTCAGGAAAGTTAACTGATCATGTGTCTATTATGTATATGTTGTATACACACATGCATGTGGATATGCAAATTCCTTCATTAGTTCCAAAAGTTTCCTTTTATTCTCTCCTGCCCAGGAGTCCAGCTAGGTCCATTCCACAGATAACCTTTCTCTCTACACAGAAATGATGACCAGCCAGACCACCCAGAGTTCAGCCCAGTTAGAGGAATTATCCTCTTCACTATCTTCAGTGCCAATCCAAGAATCTGGAAACAGTCTGTAATTAGATCTCATGAACCTATGGAACACAAAGGCTATAAATCCATTATGACTCCAGGGTTTCCCTTATCAATCTATCAACTATTCCTAGGGAACTCCTCACAAAGCATGAAGGAGAGATGTTGGTGCAAATGAAGGAAGTGTTGAAGGGACAAGTGTGGGTGAGTCATTAATGAAGCACAGACCTTCTGGATCTGCAGAGACTCTCATCTCAAATGCCCTTTCCAATATCTGATGGGTTGCTGCTTATGCAGACTTTTTTTAAAGATCATAGCCAACTCTGACTGAATAATCACTGGACCTTTCATGGTCTGGTGTTTAATCTCTATTGTGACTAAATACTGTGCTGGGGATCGGCTTTCATATTGGTCCACAGTATTACATTATAAATGGTGTGGTCTGGTCTTGCTCTTTATAGCACCTTGGGAGTCCATATTGTGATTTCCTATTGAGACTTGACAGAAGCTCAACACAGCATCTTCCTTTTCCACTGAATGAAAGCATTTTTCTCTTCTTCTAGAACAGTGATTCTCAATTGGGAGTGATTTTGCTACCCCATTCTTCCTGTGTCAAGGGACATATTTGGAAACATTTTTGATTGCCACACTAGGCTAATGCTATAGGCATCCAGTAGGAAAGATTTTTGCATACTGATAAAGTTCTTCAATGCACAGGACAAAAAACAACAAGGATTAATTCAGCTCAAAATTTCATTATGATAAAGTTGAAAACTCTGCTGTATGACGCTGTTCCTATAAAACAGAAAGGGGAGGTAAGCCGGCAGCTGGAACCCATTGGCCAAGCTACCTAACTAGCTCCAGCATATAAGGCAGGCACGGTCCCTAAGCCACATGCTTGTTGTTTAAACAGAGAGGGGGAGATGTTGAGAGCCACAGCCAAAGGGGCCCCAGCAAACTTCCAGCTGCCGGCTGATGATCCAGCTGCCAGCAAACTTCCAGCTGCCGGCTGATGATTGGATGGAGATAAAATCCAGAGATGTGACCAATGGACCTCCAGTTTGATTTGGGATTACAGATAAGTTGCTAAATTCCTTTTTCTAAATTCTTCTCTGACCACGAGGGATGCAGACTAATAGTTTTAGATGTGTTGCCTTAAAGGCACCCTATTTTTTAATAAAATTATTGTATTATAATCCCCAGGATTTCATCATCTTAACTCTATTTTCTCATTCCAGGAGAAAATAGAGTTAAGAGTTTAGCACTGCTCTGCTTTACTGGCAAATCTGAACAACATTTTTATTACGATTACTTACATTTCACTCCTGTTCTTTATCTAGTCAAATCTGCCCTGCTAAATCTCATCATCTTTTTGGATGTTGTAAAAAAAGTTTGATTTCTTTGCTAAGAATTTCATAGCACAACGTCTCCCTCCTTTGCTCAGATCATCCATGATATTCCGACTCTTCTGTGGCTCCTTCTGCCAGCCAGCCCTTCCATGCAAGGGTACAGCTGGCCTGCACCCATGTCCTGAATCTCTTTTCCCCTGTTTTCTCACCCATTCTTCTTCTTTGAAATGAACCAGGATTACAAGCCTGCCTGTCTTCCTCTCCTTAGTCTCTTCTCCCTTCCCTTTCTTCTTTCCCATCTTGCAGGCAATCATATTGAGAAGCCTGTTTTCTTCTTTTATAGCGCCGATAAGAATCCTCAAGAGCCTTTTATTTACTAAGAGCACACAGGGCTGACACCTTGTCTTGAGTGGCCCAAGAATGCTGATGCAATGGGGAGCTTTCCATCACAGTTCCCCACAGGGTACCTTGTGATGTTTTAATGGTCAAGACCCAAACTTTAATTCAAATCCAGCAGGCATTATGAGAAAGCATGTGGGCTAGCATGTCTTTATTGCTCTCATTTTTAATTATGAAGTGTAATTAAGTCACATTTCTGGAAATAGAACTCAGTAAGATACATTGGATTAATTTGTAAAAGTAATCTCCCTTCCTATACGATATGTTTCATTCCACTTCAGCTAAAACCCACATCAATAGCAGGAAAAAAAATGAAACAGGCTTCAATTAGCCTCAATAATCCTTCTGCACAATGATGAACAGGAAGAAAAAAAAGAAATTGGTATTTCATATCTTCATCATTTAAGGACTTTGAAGATATAAAATAGATTGGTTCTATTTATTTCCCTGTGAGAGTTCATGTCTTTCTTGAAAGGTTGTAATATGATAAAATGATTTTAATAAAACAGAGGTGAATTCCTTGGAATTGAGTCAAAAACATTTGACTAGGTAGCAGGAGGGGTCCAGGAGATCTCTTGCAACCTGGAGGCACTGGTGGGTGGAAAACAGGAGCAAAGCTTTAAGTTTTAAGTTTTAAGGAGCAGATGATGGAATATTTCAATGTTAAAAAAAAACTTACTAGTATGCTTCTTGGGGCCAAAGTTTTTAGTTAAGTATGAAAACAATACAAATTTTTAAATGCTTTCCTTAAAAGTGGTGTTTGGAGTTAATAGGTTAATAGCCTAGGAAATTCCTAGGAGCATATACACATCATAGGTATGTGACCTTAGGTAGGTCCCTTCTAAGTCCTCTTTAATTTATTTGTGAAATAGAAAACGGTAGCAGGTTACACTGGTAGTTTTGTCTCATGTCAATGTTAGTTCACCTGAATAGGATCTATAATGTGTGAATACTGGCTCATAAATTATATAAAGATTCAGAGCTTTTTGTTGATGACCAAATGCTGTCATATGTGCAATACTATTTGATCCTTGTAAGAACACTGTGAAGGAGACAGTGCAGGGGCCATCCCCATTTTGCAGACAAGGAATGCTGACTCAAATCAAAGGTGAATTAGGTAAGTTGACACATATTGTTGTGGCACAGCCAACTTGAATCCAGATTACCCAATGTATAGTCATTACTCTGAACTGAATTCTGAATCAGCTCAACATGCATTCATTCCACTCATATAAGCTCTAGAGGTAAAACATAAACAAGTTCCAGATCTTCAAGATTGGCAGTTAGAAGGAAAAGCCACTTCACATAATAGATCAACAGATGACACTTCCATTTTTGTGGGTCAAAAAAAAAGTCAAATATCGTGATTTTATTTGATTTAATCTGGTTCTAGTAAGTGCTACCATAGAGGTATATTAATACGGTGCTTTCTTCTTTTCCTTACAT